>NC_045440.1:81197087-81297342 GCF_002776525.5 Piliocolobus tephrosceles | reverse complement strand
TTTTGAGACAGAGTCTCGCTCTGTCGCCCAGGCTGGAGTGCAGTGGCGTGATCTTGGCTCACTGCAAACTCCGTCTCCCAGGTTTATGCCATTCTCCTGCCTCAGCCTCCCGAGTAGCTGGGATTACAGGCGCCCGCCTCCTTGCCCGGCTAGTTTTTTGTATTTTTTCAGTAGAGACGGGGTTTCACCGTGTTAGCCAGGATGGTCTCGATCTCCTGACCTCGTGATCCGCCCGTCTCGGCCTCCCAAAGTGCTGGGATTACAGGCTTGAGCCACCACGCCCGGCCTGAATTTTCATAATATTAGTCAATTTTTCTTTGATGTTTAGTACTTTTTTGGTACCTGTCTAAGAAATTTGCCCACCCAAGTTTATAAAAATATTCTCCTATATTTTCTTCTGGAAACTTTAAAGTTTTAGCTTTTATATTTAGGTCTAGGATCCATCTTGAATTATTTTTAGTGCATGGTGTGACATAGGAACCAGGGTCCAATTTTTCCACAGATATATTCAGTTACTCCAGCACCATTTGTTGAAAAGATTTTTCTTTTCCCATTCAATAGCTTTGGCACATCTATAAAAATCAATTGACTATGTATGTTTGGGTCTATTTCTAGACTCCATTCTGTTCCATTGATCTGCATATCTATCCTTGCCTATGCCAGTGTCGCACTGCCTTAACTACTGTAGCCTTGTATTAAATCTTGAAATACAATTGTGCAAGTCCTCTAACTTAGCATTTCATTTTCAAGTTTTAGTCACTTTACTTCTTTTGCATTTCTACTTAAATTTTAGAGCAAATTTGTCAATTTCTTCACTAAATCCTATTGGGATTATGATTGAGATTACATAGATTCTGTGGATCAGTTTGGGGATAATTGACATTTTTAACCATATTGAGTCATTCAATTCAGAAACAAAGTTTATTTTTTCATTTATTTAGATCTTTAACATCTCTCAGTAATGTTTTGTAGTTTTCAGTATACAGGTCTTGTCCATAGTTTGTTATAACATTTTATAATTTAATACTTTTATACATTTGATGTTGTTATAAATTACATTAAAAAATTTTCGATTTCCAGTTGTCCAAACTAGTGTATAGAAACACAATTTAGTTTTGCACATTGGTCTTATTTCCTGCAAACTCGCTAAAAATATTCCTTAGTTTTAATAGCTTTTGGTAAATTCCTTAGGCTAATCAGTGTGTGATCATATTATCTATGAATTAATAGCTTTTGTTAAATTCCTTAGGATAATCTGTGTATGTGTGATCATATTATCTGAACAAAGAGAGTTTTATTCCTTCCTTTTCAATATGTATTTATTTTATTTCTTTTTCTTGTATTATTGCACTTGCTAGGACATAATATTGAATGGACGTGGTGAAACTGAACACCTTTGCCTTATTCCTAATCTTAGGGGGAAAAATTCAGTTTTTTAAAATATTAAGTATGATAGGAGTTAAGGATGTCCTTTATCAGATTAAGAAAATTCCCTTCTGTTCGTAGTTTGCTGAGAATTTTTACCTTGAATAGATGCTGAATTTTGTATCATTTTTCTTTTTCTTTTTTTTTTTTTTTGTTGAGACAGAGTTGCCCAGTCTGGAGTACAGTGGCTGGATCTCTGCTCACTGCAACCTCCACCTCCCAGGTTCAAGCAATTCTCCTGCTTCAGCCTCCCAAGTAACTGCGATTACAGGTGCACGCCACCATACCTGGCTAATTTTTGTATTTTCAGTAGAGATGGAGTTTCACCATGTTGGCCAAGCTGGTCTGAAACTCCTGGCTTTAACTGAGCCACCTACCTCAGCCTCCCAAAGTGCTGGGATTACAGGTGTGAGCCACCGCCCCCGGCTAGTTTTTCTTTTTTATTATGTTAATATAGTAGACTATATTGACGTTCAAATGCAATTTTAATCTTAAATTTCTGTAGCAAACCCTACTTGGTCATAATGTCTTATCTTTTTTTATATATTTCAAAATTAGATTTACTACTATTTTGTTAAGAATTTTTACATCTAGGTTCACAGGGACTATAGGTTTATCATTTTCTTTTCTTGTAAATTCCATAGCTTTGCAGAGTAATGTTGACCTCATAAATTGAGTTGGTAAATGATTCCTCACCCACTATTTTTCTGAGAGTTCATGTGAACGGAGATAATTTTTCCCAAAATGATTGATAAAATTAACCAGAAACCACTGGGGCCTTGAGTTTATTTTGCTTACTTACATTTTTATTGCAATGAAATTCATGTGGGGAGGTTTTTAATAATAAATTACATTTCTTTGATAAATATATGTGTGTGTGTGTGTGTGTGTATATATATATATATATATATTTTTTTTTTTTTTTTTTTTTTTTTTTTGAGACAGAGTCTTGCTCTGTCGCCCAGGCTGGAGTGCACTGGCACAATCTCCGCTCAATGCAGCTCCGCCTCCCAGGTTCACGCCATCCTCCTGCCTCAGCCTCCCGAGTAGCTGGGACTACAGGCATCCGCCACCACGCCCGGCTAATTTTTTGTATTTTTAATAGAGACGGGGTTTCACCGTGTTAGCCAGGATGGTCTTGATCTCCTGACCTCATGATCTGCCTGCCTCAGCCTCCCAAAGAACTGGGATGACAGGCATGAACCACTACGCCCTGCCAAATATAGAGATATTCTTATTTTTTTCATTTCTCCTGTGTCAGACTTCCTAAATTGTGTCTTTCAATGAATGTATCCTTTCATCTAAACTGTTGATTTATTGGAACTGCAGTGATATTTCTTCCTGTATATCTGACATTGGCAATTTGTGTTCTCTCTTTTTTTTCTTGCTCAATCTTTCTAGGTATTTATGAATTTTATTAATCTTTTCAAAGAACAAACTTTTGGGTTCTTTTAATTTTTAAAATTTTTGCTTACTATTTATTTGGTTTCTGCTTTTATATTATTTCCTTTTTTCTACCTATCTTTCTTTTGTTTTCCTTGTTTCTTAAGGTGGAAACTCAGATCTATGATTTAAAGATTTTCTTCAAATACAAGCATTTCAAGCTATGCTTTTTTTTTTTTTTTTTTTTTTTTTTTTTTGAGGCGGAGTCTCGCTCTGTCGCCTGGACTGGAGTGCAGTGGCCGGATCTCAGCTCACTGCAAGCTCTGCCTCCCAGGTTTGCACCATTCTCCTGCCTCAGCCTCCCGAGTAGCTGGGACTACAGGCACCCGCCACCTCGCCCGGCTAGTTTTTTTTGTATTTTTAGTAGAGACGGGGTTTCACTGTGTTAGCCAGGATGGTCTCGATCTCCTGACCTCGTGATCCGCCCATCTCGGCCTCCCAAAGTGCTGGGATTACAGGCTTGAGCCACCGCGCCCGGCCAAGCTATGTTTTTTTTTTTTTTTTTCTAGGCAGAGTTTTACTGTCACCCAGGCTGGAGTGCAGTGGTACAATCTTGACTCACTGCAATCTCTGCCTCCCAGGTTCGAGTGATTTTCCTGCCTCAGCTTCTGGAGTAGCTGGGATTATAGACACTCATCACTATGCCCGGCTAATTTTTTTGTATTTTTAGTAGAGACAGGGTTTCACCATGTTGGCCAGGCTGGTCTCAAACTCCCAACCTCAAGCAATCCGCTTGCCTCAGCCTCCCAAAGTGCTGGGATTAAAAGCCTATGAGCCATCATGCCCAGCTCAAGCTACACATTTTGTTTTAAACACTACTTTAACTATATAACAACAACTTTGTTATCTTGTGTTTTTATTATCATCCCACTCAGAATAGTTTCTAATATTCTTTGTGATTTTTTTTTTTTTTTTTTTTTTTTTTTGGCCAAGCGCTGTGACTCACGCCTGTAATCCCAGCACTTTGGGAGGCCAAGGTGGCAGATCAATAGAGATCAGGAGTTCAAGATCAGCCTGGCCAACATGGTGAAACCCCGTCTCTACTAAAAAATACAAAAATTAGCCAGGTGTGCTGGTGGGCGCCTGTAATCCCAGCTACTTGGGAGGCTGAGGCAGGATAATCTCCTGAACCTGAGAGGCAGAGGTGGTAGTAAGCCAAGATCCACCGTGGCACTCCAGCCTGTGTGACAGTCAAAAAGAAAGTGTGCTAGGGACCGGGTGCGGTGGCTCACGCCTGTAATCCTAACACTTCTGGAGGCCATGGTGGGCAGATCACCTGAGGTCAAGAGTTTGAGACAAGCCTGGCCAACATGGTGAAACCCTGTCTCTACAAAAGTATAAAAATTAGCCACATGTGGTGGCACATGCCTGTAGTCCCAGCTACTTGGGAGGCTGAGGCAAGAGAATCACTTGAGCTCAAGAGGCGGAGGTTGCAGTGAGTTGAGATGACACCACTGTACTCTAGCCTGGGCAACAGAGCAAGACTCTGTTTCAAAAAAAAAAAAAAAAAAAGCATGCTGTTTAATTTCTCCATATTTGGAACTTTCCTGGATTTCTCATTGTTATTGATTTTTAATTAAACTTTTTTTTGCTAGAAAACATATCACAATGTATTGTAATTTTTTTGAATTAAGACTTTTTTCATGGCCCAGCACATGATCTATTTTGGTTCATTCTCTACCTACCCTTGGAGAAAAATGTATTCTATAGCTATTGCCTGTGTTGCCCTATTCTTGTTAATTTGGTTAAGAAGATTAATAGTATTATTAAGATTTTCTATATCTTTACTAATTTTTGCCCAGCCAGTAGTGTGGTGGCATGATATCAGCTCACTGCAATCTTCGCCTCCTGGATTCAAACAATTCTCAAGTCTCAGCCTTCCAAGTAGCTGGGATTATAGGCACAAGCCACCATGCCCAGCTAATTTTTGTATTTTTAGTAGAGATGGAGTTTCACCATGTTGGCCAGGCTGGTCTTGAACTCCTGGCCTCAAATGATCCTCCTGCCTCCCACAGTGGTGGAATTACAGGCGTGAGCCACTGCACTCGGGCTCTTTCCTAATATTTTTGTTTATTGTTCTGTCAATTGTGAGAGAGTGGTGGTAAAATCTCCAACTATCGCTGTTTAACTATATCTTCCTTTATGTATACTAAAAGTGTGTTATTAGGTGATACATAATTATTATTGTTAAAATGTGTTATTAGGTGATATATTTTATTGTTATGTCTTTCTCACAAATTGACTTTTTTTCATTTTGATATGACCTTTTTAATTTCTAGTGTTACTCTTTGTTTTTCAGTCTACTAAATTGATAATCTTGTGGTTATCGTCATATCTTCAGACTTTCTTATGCTTACAGTTTGATGGAATACTTATTTTCATCCTTTTACTTTCAACCTATCTATGTCTTTAAAGTGCATCTTTCTTTTTTTTTCTTTTTTTTAGATGGAGTCTGGCTCTGTTGCCCAGGCTGGAGTGCAGTGGCACGATCTCAGCTCACTGCAAGCTCTGCCTCCTGGGTTCACACCATTCTCCTGCCTCAGCCTCCCGAGTAGCTGGGACTACAGGCGCCCACCACCACGCCCTGCTAATTTTTTTTTTTTTTTTTGTATTTTTAGTAGAGACGGAGTTTCACCGGGTTAGCCAGGATGGTCTTGATCTTCTGACCTCGTGATCCGCCTGCCTCAGCCTCCCAAAGTGCTGGGATTGCAGGCGTGAGCCACCGCACCTGGCCCCTAAAGTGCATCTTTTATAAACACCATATGGTTGGCTCTTTGGTTTTTAATACAATCTATATATATCTTTCTATTATTAGACTATTCCATCCATTTACAAAAATGTTATTGTTGATAAAGTTGAGTTTAGGTTTACAGTTTTGCCATTTAGTTTCTATTTATTCCATTTGATTTTGTTTCCCTGTTTCTCCTTTTCTGTCTTCTTGTGTGTTAATTGGTTAATTTTTAGCATTTCATTTCTCTATTGGCTTAATTATGTCTGTTCATTTTTTAGTTGTTGGATTACAAGGTGCATCCTTACTTTATTAGAGTCTACGTTGAGTTAAAATTGTACTACTTCATGTAAAATATACGTTCCTTGAAACAGTATAGTACCTTTCAAGCTCATCTTTGCACTAATTTGCATCTCTATATGTTATTAATCTATATATGTTATGAACACGAAATAGCATTATAATTTTTGCTTTAAGCAATCATGTCTTGAAGAAATTGAGAGAGGAAAACAATGACCTTTTAATTCACCCACGTAATTACCATTTTTAGTGCTCTTAATTTCTTTCTGAGATCCAAATTTCCTTCTGATAACATTTTTCTCCAGCTTGAAGAGCTTCCTTAAGCATTCTTTTATAACACTAGTCTGAATTTGAGTGGTATTTATACATAGATTGGGGGGACCTCCTTCCTCTGCGTCTCCCTCATTTCTGAGATAAAATTGATAATTTCCAGCCACTTTAGCAGCTCTGAACCCTGTCCTCTGACACCTCAAGCCAATTAAGCTGAGCTTTTGGTTGAATTGCTGTCATGCAGACTGGGAAGTGTCCTCAGTGAAAAAGCCACATAAACATGAGTCTCACATAGTATGGTTCCATTTTTCAGTGGTCTAACTCCTTTCAGTGTCAGCCCACTTTTAGTTGCTGTCCAGTGCCTTCAAATAGTTGGCTTTTATATTTTGTTGAGAGTTTATAAATGCTATTTGTGGTAGGGCTAGTTTAATGCAAGCTGCTCTGCCATTAGAGGAACCAGAATTTACCTTCCACCTCTTACTCTCATAAGGGTTGGCAAACTTTTCCTGTAAAGGACCAGATAGTAAATATTTTAGGCTTTGCAGGCCAAAAAGCAAAATTGAAAATATTATGTGGATATTTATATAAGGAGAGAGAAAACACATTTTCACACAATTTTTATTGATCATTGGGTTTTTGTCTTACTGATTTCTGACAAGATCCTTATATATTATGGAGATTAGCTCTTTGTATGTGATACAAGTTGCGAATATTTTTTTCACCTTGTCATTTATCTTTTGGCTTTGTGTATGTCTTTTTTGTGCCATGCAGACCTTTAAAATTTTTGTTATGAAGTCAAATGTCTGTTTTTTTCTCCTGTGACTTGTAGAGATTGAGTTATATGTAGCAAAATGATAGGGATATTCTTAGGTATTTATATATATTATATTATTTGATAGTTTTATTTGTATAATTTCAGCTAGGAATAATTTAACAAGATAAAATTATTACCATCCCATCAAGTGTTTTAAATGTATACAATTAGCCTGAGTCAATCTATGGCTATCTAAGAATAGAAATTTATCCATGTTTATTAGTTTTACGGGTTCTTTAAAAAAAAAAATTAAAATCTTTGCTTTTGTGTTTTCACAAACCCCGTGGATGATTCTTGCATACATCAAAATTAAAAACCACTTATTGGCCAGGCGGGGTGGCTCACGCCCGTAATCTCAACACTTTGGGAGGCCGAGGCTTACAGATCATTTGAGAGAGGAGTTTGAGACCAGTCTCACCAACATAGTCAAGCCCCATCTCTACTAAAAATACAAAAATTAGCCAGCCGTGGTGTTCCATGGCTGTAATCTCAGCTACTCGGTAGGCTGAGGCAAGAGAGTCACTTGAACCCAGGAGACAGAGGTTGCAATGAGCAGAGATCACATCACTGCGCTCCAGCCTGGGCGACGGAGCAAGACTCTGTCTCAAAACAAAACAAAACAAAAAAAGAAAACCACTTATTCACCAGATCATCTCTTATCTCTCTCCCCATCTCATGACAGAAAGTCCCATTAAGCCTCAAAGATCCACTATTTGCACCTCTGTGGTCTTTGTATTTTCCTGTAAGAAGACCTGGTGCAGCATTAGGAAAAGCCCCATTCTTATGGTTTTTACTGACAATGTCACTTAGACAAGGGATGTCATTTGTCTGGGGAACTGGATTGAGACAGCATAACTGGATATGTTTGAAACGCATCTTCATATTTACGATCTTGTTAGGTTATCTGACATATAAGAGCTTTGGTTCCTCTTCTGTAAAATGATATTGTGATACAAAGTGCATAGTAGAGTGCCCGACACACGTGAGCAGGCAATAAATGGCTGTTGGTGTGAGCAATGTGGGCCAGCAGTCGTGAAGCTGTCTTCCATCCCACACTGTAGCAGGAGAGGAGATAAACGCAGTTGGAAATAACAGGTGGCATCAGTGGAAAGGAAACAGGCTGGCCAATCCCTAGGGCTCAGAGAAGAAAGGAAAGAGGGCTTTTGGGAGCTGGCTGAAGCCCCGGAATGTCCTCCGGGTTTTGTACTGGCAAGAGGCCCAGGCCTCCCGCCGTTGCTCACCTACAAACTCCCTGGAATTTTAGAATTCAGGCACAAGATGATTTATATGGTTGCTTGAGAGAGGTGAATAATGAAGGGAGAAAGTGCCCATAAAAGGACCAATTTAGTACAACTTCTGGTTTTTCTTTCTTTGCTGGCAGGACTCTGCCAAGACCTCCATCCAAACTTGGCTGGCGGCTCCTTTGCACTGTGAACCAGAGCTGTCCGGCAGGCGAGGTCTCAGCCGGTTATTATCCCCTCCCACACTGCTTATCAAGCTTGGCCCTTTTCTCCTCCAGTGTGAATGCTTGGGGCTCTTCGCTATGCAATGAAAATAAACAGCAATGTAAATGGTCTCCTGGCTATTTGATCCACACCAATACGGAAAACCTGCTTTACAAGCTTCCACTGAAACTTCTGGTAGAATAAGCAACTGATAATTCTACACCAAATGTCTGGCATTTAGCCAGAACCAACAACTGTTCCCTTTTTTGCAAGCCACATTCTGGTGACCATAGAGAGCCACAATAGATATTTTGATTCTGGAGTATTTTCTAAAAGAAGGTGAAATCACAGTGCCATTATGCAAACGAACCATAGGTTTAGGATGAGGGGAAAATTAGCTTAAAGACTTTATCTCACTTCTAAAATCTTAGATTAAAAATTTTTTTTAACTTGAAAGAAATTGGTCGACTGCCAATAAAAAATTCTTTAAAAAAATAAAAGCGCTCACCAAATTATTACTGTTTTTTCAAATTGCTGGTACACATTGCTGTTTGATTAGGGTTGCCAGATTTAGCAACTAAAAATACAGGATAGTCAGTTAAATTTGAATTTCCAATAAACAGTGAATAAATTTTTAGTATAATTATGTCCCAAGTCTTGCATGTCCAAAATATTACAAGGTGGCATATTTATAATTTAAAAAATTCATTTTTTGTTGGAAATTCAAATTTAAGTAGGTGTTGTGTATTTTATCTAGCTGCCTTAATTTAGATGCGTTTCACTATGATGCCAGGAAATATGAGAAGGGCAGATTAACATTTTGACATTTTGATGAGATAGTTAAACCTCTTTGCTGGATGAAAAAGAGAATCTACAACCTTTTCTTTTTGCCATTTGCCCTCTAGTAAAATTAATTTTATATTTTCCACCCAGCTTCGGAGTTACAGTCTTCGTTATTCTTTGAAAATATATGTGAGGGAAAGAATTAGTAAATACTACATGTCAAGGATTTTTCCAGCCACTTTAAATTTAATTTTATTTTTTGAGGCGCAGTCTTGCTTTGTCGCCCAGGCTGGAGTGCAGTGGCGCGATCATTGTAACCTCCACCTCCCGGTTCACGCCATTCTCCTGCCTCAGCCTCCCGAGTAGCGGGGACTACAAGTGAGCACCACCAAGCCCAACTAATTTTTATAAAAGGCATTTTAGATATTATATTTCTTAATAATCATTTTCCTGTATAATTTTAGTTTGAAAGTGCTCAGATGATAAAATTATTATTATCTCAATGGATCTTGGAAATATATAAAAATTGACTAAGTCAATTTATGTTAATAAAAACTTACTGAACCCAAGATGAGTCAGGTACTGTATTAAACCACAGCGCTAAGGAAGGATAATATTTATTCATTTGTTCTAGGAAAAAATAATCTTCATCTCAAGCAATAATGCTCTTATTAGCAGTGAAACATATTAATTAAAACTTTAGGAGAAAAGAATAAATGGATATTAACAAATTTGCTAGTTATTCTTTCTTGTGTATATAATTGTTTATTTAACAAATCTTTTAAAATTATTTTTTGTTGACAAAAGGGTTTACATATTTATCATGTACACATGATGTTTCAAAATATGTATACATGGCAGAATGACTAAACCAAGCTAAATAACATATGCATAATTCCACACACTTATCATGTTTTGTGGTGAGAATACTAAAAATCTACTCCCTTAGATTTTCACTCAACAAACATTCATTGAATGGATACAAGTACTAGGCAAAGAGGCTGAGGCTACAGCCTGAACTCATGTTATTTTTGTTTTTCTTTTGGGTTTTTTTGAGACAGAGTCTTACTCTGTTGCCCAGGCTGGAGTGCAATGGCATGATCTCGGCTCACTGCAACTTCTGCCTCTGGGGTTCAAGCAATTCTCCTGCCTCAGCCTCCCCAGTAGCTGGGATTACAGGCATGCACCACCATACCCAGCTAATTTTTGTATTTTAGTAGAGATGGGGTTTCACCAGGTTGGCCAGGCTGGTCTCGAACTCCTGACCTCAAGTGATCTGCCTCCCTCAGCCTCCCAAAGTGCTGCGATTACAGGCGTGAGCCACTGTGCCCGGCCATGAACTCATGTTGAGTAGGTCCAGTGGGAGAGACACTTGCTATCACAGAGGATGAGTATGATCTTTATTGCAAATGTTCTCCTAGGGCGCGAGCCCAATTATGCAGTCCAAAAATAATCCCCACAGGCACTCAACAGCATGAGAATGCCTCAAAGTCTCTGTACACTCTGCACATGGATTCAGATGACTCTACCTGGACAATCTGGAAATCTGAAAGGATTATAATGGGAAGCAAGTAAATGGAATTCTGTATGAGTTGGAGTAAACATAATTTAGAGGAATTGCCTTAGTGAGTGGTGCCGGACTGCAGTGTAGGGCCATATTGTACCAATTGGCCTGACAATATCATTGGTAGTTGGTAGGTGAGGTCTACTTGAGTATAATTTCAATTCTATTTTGCGAATAGTCTATCATAGGCAGACAGGATACTCTATGGTCATAGGTATAATGTGATTGGTTTTCTCCATGAATAAATTTTATGAACATTCTTGTGAAAACTGCATTAGTTTGATATAGCATGCTTGACAAGAAACCACATTTTCGAAAGATGCAAATCTCAAATGTTTATTTGTGGTGAATACACACACACACGCATACCCTTGCAGATAACCACAAATCTTTTGAAAGGTTCAATGCAGCTGGGACTACCTCACACCTGCAGTTGCTTAATAAAATGCAGTGGGGTCTTAAACTCAGTGTTGACCTAATAACAGTGACTGGCATTCATCTTCTTAAGGTCAGCATTCTGTGGGTGCTGGAGATACTGAGTATCTGAGTAAGACTGAAACCAGGCATGCGGCAGAAGAGAAATCATTGACACTATCCTCCATGTCATTTAAATTTTAAAAATCTTTTAAACTTTAGATAATTGAGTTAAAGTGTTTGGAGGCATCGTTTATTCAAATCCCACAATTACTTGATTTTTCCTCTTTTCACACTTTCTCTTTAAAGACAAAATCTGAGTATGAGAATTTAATATGGAGGACATTTCACATTTTAATCAGCCAGGGTGTCCACATGGTTAACTCTCCAATGAATTTACACATAATATTCAGCACCAATTCCCTCAGTTTTCTTCCATTTCAATTGGAGAGAGGGACACCTGGGACAAATTCCATGGAATATCTGGGTTGTCTCATGCCCACCCCCAATATATTTAGAAAGAGGAAGCATGGTTAAGTGAACAGTCTTGAAGACAAAAAGTCACCAAAGGCCAGCATGTAGAGCAGGCAATTCACTTGTGGGAGGAAGAATTCCGACTAGTTCTGCTTTGATGATCAAGGAGGGTGAGATGAATTATAAACTTGGGGGCCAATCCTTTGTATCCACCAGGGGCCTTCCATCTTTCTTAAACGTCTACAATGAATTCTACCCTAATTTGCTATACTTTTTTTTCTCTCTCTTTTTTTTTTTTTTTTTTTTTTGTGAGACGGAGTTTCTCTCTTGTTGCCCAGCCTGGAGTGCAATGGTGCGATCTCGGCTCACCGCAACGTCTGCCTCCCAGGTTCAAGTGATTCTCCTACCTCAGCCTCCCAAGTAGCTGGGATTACAGGCATGTACCACCACGCCTGACTAATTTTGTGTTTTTAGTAGAGATGGGGTTTCTCTGTGTTGATCAGGCTGGTCTCGAACTCCAGACCTCAGGTGATCCACCTGCCTCAGCCTCCCAAAGTACTGGGACTACAGGCATGAGCCACTCTGCCCAGCCTAATTTACTATACTTTAACTCAGTTGTCCAGTTCGTGTAGAATGAGCTCGAACTTTAATATTTATTTCATCAATCTGGTTTTATTATAATTGAAGCCAAATATAACATAATAGATTTTATTACCATTCAACATTTTCATAGTCATCAACTTAAGGATAATTAGGAGCAAAATAATTACCAGGCGTCCTACCACAGAGGAATTTGCTCTTTTCAGTCATCTATATAGAGCTTCAATTTAATTTTTTACAAAGTAATTAATCTAGTTTGCAATTTTTTCTGTCCCTTTTTAATTTAACTCAACAAACATTTATGGAGAGCCTGCTTTGTGCTAGGCAGTGTGTGGCAGTAGTGTTCAAATATGTAAATTAGACTTACAGCCTAAGAATTCTGTGGCTTGCACCTGGCCCATGTTCCTCATCTTACAGATGATGAAACTTCTTGATAAATTAGAAATATCATACATAGAGAGGGAGTTACGATCAGGTTACCTATCCCAAATTACAACTTATCATTTACTCTCTTTCCTCTGCTTCAAAGTGCTATGCATACTTATTTAATTATTTATTTATTAGAGTTGGTCTCACTCTATTGCCCAGGCTGGACTGCAGTGGTGCAATATCGGCTCACTACAGCCTCAGCCTCTCCAGCTCAAGTAGTCCTCCCACTTCAGCCTCTCCAGTAACTGAAACTGCAAGTGTGCACCACCATGACCAGGTAATTTTTTTATGATTTGCATGTTGTATTAATGGTTTTAAATTTAAAATTTTTATTTTATTTATATTTTGTAGAGTCAGGGTTTCACCATGTTGCCCAGACTGGTCTCAAACTCCTAGGCTCAAGCAATCCACCCACTTCAACCTCCTAAAGTGCTAGGATTACAGATGTGAGTTATCACAGCTAGCCTTATTTACTTTTTAATAATAAAGATGATATCTCACTATGTTGTCCAGGCTAGTTGCAAACTCCTGGCCTCCAACAATCCTTTTGCCTCAGCCTCGCAACGTGCTGGGACTACAGGCATGAGCCACTGTGCTGGGGGCCACTGTGTGGCCTTTGAATGGCAGTCTGACTTCATTCCAAAAGGAAGGGGAAAGGCTATCAAAGGGCTTTTCTTTAAAGGTATTTGCAGATGGGTTTCTCCTGCTGCTCAGTTGTCTCTAGGTCAGTCATCTCTGGGCTGCCCTATCCTCCGACCTCTTTTTTTTTTTTTTTTGAGATAAGGTCTCACTCTGTAGCCCAGGCCAGAGTGCAGTGGCGTGATCATGGTTCACCCCAGCCTTAACCTCCCAGGCCCAGGTGATCCTCCCACCTCAGCCTTAACCTCCCAGGCTCAGGTGATCCTCATACATCAGCCTCCCATGTATCTGGGAGCACAGGTGTGTGCCACCACACCCAGCTAATTTTTGTATTTTTAGTAGAAATGGGATTTTGACACGTTATCCAGGCTGGTCTCAAACTCTAGGGCTCACGAGACCCACCTACCTCAGCCTTCCAAAGTGCTGGGATTATAGGCATGAGCCACCATGTCTGCCACCCCCAAGCTCCTTTTTTACCAACCCCTTGTGGCTCAGCCTACAGGATTGCAAGTGTTTTTACTGTTGAAAAATAGTCAAACTCCAGTGGTTTTAAAGGGACAAGTAAAGCAACATTCACAATTGCTAAGACATTCAATTCTAGGTATATATTCCACAGCCAACTTCTTTTTCCCCATGAGAGTTCATAATTACATCATGGGATACAATGAGAGCCAGGGAATTTTTGTCCATTTGAGCCTACTGAGAAACAGGTCAATATACAGTTGTGCTTTTAAATCATGTAGATAGAAGTTTGGAAGGACAGAGATCTTCAGATTATAAGCAATTGTGTGATTTTTGAGCTTATGGGCAAGTTTAATTTTTTTTCTTTGAGCTTTTGCTTATTTCACTTTCTTCTTTCTTTCTTTCTTTCTTTCTTTCTTTCTTTCTTTCTTTCTTTCTTTCTTTCTTTCTTTCTTTCTCTTTCTTTTTCTTTTGTCTTTTTTTCTTCTTTCTCTTTTTTTTTTTTTGAGACAGAGTTTATTCTTGTTGCCCAGGCTGGAGTACAATGGCATGATCTTAGCTCACTGCAACCTCCACCCACCGAGTTCAAGTGATTATCCTGCTTCAGCCTCCTGAGTAGCTGGGATTACAGGCATGTGCCACCACACCCGGCTAATTTTTTGTAGTTTTAGTAGAGACGGGGTTTCACCATGTTGACCAGGCTGGTCTCGAACTCCTGACCTCAGGTGATCTGCCCACCTTGGCCTCCCAAAAGTGCTGGGATTACGGGCGTTAGGCACCATGCCTGGCCAAGCTTTTGCTTATTTCTGTGATTGTTTTCAATTTTTCAATGAATACATTAATCAGAAGAAAAATGTTTAAGTCTTTTTTTGTTTTTTTTGACTCTGTTGCCCAGGTTGAAGTGCAGTGGCACAATCTTGGTTCACTGTAGCTCAAGCAATCCTCCCACCTCAGCCTCCCAAGCTGCTGGGACTACAGGCCTGTGCCACCATGCCTGGCTAATTTTTGTATTTTTTGTAGGGATGGGATTTCACCATGTTGCCCAGGCTGGTCTCAAGCCCCTGGGCTCAACCATCCATCCACCACAGCCTTCCAAAGTGCTGGGACTACAGGCATGAGCCACTCACAACACCTAGCCCTTAAATCATGTTTCTTAATCTCTTAAGTGCACACAGATGTGGGTACAATGATAAATATGTCCTTTGTGCAGTGTTTAGCACAAAGACAAAAACAACCTAAATGATTACCAAAAAAGTCAAAGACAGTGGAATACTGACTATGTCTCAAACTTATGGCTATTGATAAGGATTGGTTCAATCCATTAGAAGACTATGAGCCTGTAACAACAGATGTTGTGTATCTGCACACATTTCATGGGGAAATGTCCATGATGAGTGTTTACAAACTTGATGTATACTATGAACCTATCTGTATTAGAAAGCACTTAATGTATATATGTATTAAGCTCTTAAAACAGTTTTGTTTTATCCTGAAGGTGGGATTATAACTGCAATAGGCCAGGCGCAGTGGCTCACGCCTGTAATCCCAGCACTTTGGGAGGCTGAGGTGGGAGGATCATGAGGTCAGGATGTCAAGATCAGCCTGACCAACATGGTGAAACCCCGTCTCTACTAAAAATACAAAAATTAGCCGGGCGTGGTGGCGGGCGCCTGTAGTCCCAGCTCCTCGGGAGGCTGAGGCAAGATAATCGCTTGAGCCCAGGGAACAGATGTTGTGGTGAGCCAAGATCGCGCCACTGCATTCCAGCCTGGGCGACAGAGCGAGACTCCATCTCAAAAAAAAAAAAAAAGAAAGTGCAATATAGCTTTCCTACTTATATACTCTATAGTTTGTTAGGGCTTCATTAGCAAAACACCACTGACTAGTTAGGTGGCTTAAACAACATACATTTATTTCTCACAATTCTGGAGTCTAGAAATCCAAGATTAAGACATCAGCAGATTTGGATTTTTCAAAGTCCTTTCTCCTTGGCTTGCCGATTCTCCCTCTGCATCCTTGCAAGGTCATCCCTCTTTCTGTGTGTTATCTGTGTCCTAATCTCCTCTTATTGTAAGGGCACCATTCAGATTGGATTAGGGTCCCCCCATGTGACCTCATTTTAATTTAATCACCTCTTTGAAGACCTTATCTCCAAGACAGTCACATTCTGAGGTCCTGGGTTTAGGATTTCAACTAACTAACAAATTTGAAGGACACAATTTCTCTCATAACATAGAGCTTGGTATTTTCTTAATTTTTTTCTGTCAACATTTATTAGTTTTATAACCAGCTAACAACAATACTTATTCAACTGGAGAATCATTCTTCAAATAAGTAAATATTGTGTGTCTGTCTTCCAGGAAGAAATGGTACCTAGATGATGGCTTTTCTTTTTTTTTTTTTTGAGACAGAGTCTCACTCTATCACCCTGGCTGGAGTGCAATGGCACTATTTCGGCTCACTCCAACCTCTGCCTCTCAGGTTCAAGCGATTCTCCTGCCTCACCCTTCCAAGTAGCTGGAATTACAGGCTCCCGCCACCACACCTAGCTAATATTTTGTATTTTTAGTAGAGACGGCATTCCAACATGTTGGCCAGGCTGGTCTCAACTCCTGACCTCAGGTGATCCACCCGCCTCAGCCTCCCAAAGTGCTGGGATTGTAGGCGTGAGCCACCAGATGATGGCTCTTATCTGTGCTAGTATTTGCCTATGGTTCAGCTTATGATTTTATTTTATAATTATTACTATTATACATGTTCTTTACATATAGATTCTTAAAGATTCATTTTCCTTAAATATTACATTCCAACATGACTATTGAAAGTGAATACAGATGAAATGTCATTGGCTAAATGGCCTTAGGAAAAGGGTATGACTTTCTTACCCTTGAGCTCATGACATCGTTAGGAGGGTGATAAACTCACATCTATGATAAATTAAATTTGACTAAATCTGTTTTGTTTTGTTTTTGTTCTAGTAGAGACAGGGTTTTGCCATGTTGCCCAGGCTGGTCTCGAACCCATGAGCTCAAACTATCCTCCTGCCTTGGCTTCCCAGTGCTGGGATTATAGGATTCAGTCACCACAATTGGCCTGAATCTATTTTAATGCCATTGATGAATATGAAAAAATAGGTAAAATATTTGATTGTTAGACCTATAAACTGTAATCTTTCCTAAGTTTTATTATTGACGCAACCTATATCCATTGGATAAATAGGAAAACTATTTCAGTGAACAGAGAAAGAAAAGCATAATTTCTTTTAAAATATTGGACAAATCTACTGTAATCGATTTTGAATACTAAATTTTTCAGCATATAATCTCAATCTTTTATCCCATGATATTTATGGATATGTTTATACAAATTCAGCCCGATATAGTGAATGAGAAAAGAACAAGTTACAGATTTCATTCTCAACAAACTTGGAATCTAGTTGAGGAGAAATAGTTAACAAAAATAAAACTAACACAAGGCGTAAAGAACTAATTGCAAATTATGACTGGTGTAGTAGGTCTGAGGAAACATAAATCAATGTGGATTGAAATAACTTGGGTTCATATTGGGAAGGAGGTGTGACTACATCCAGGCTTGGGAGGAGGCAATAAACTGACAGAGGGATGAAGGTAGAACGTCCCAGAAAAGATGAGAACATGGGGACGAGGGAAGGACAAGGAAAATGCCATGATGCACTTTGAGAATGACTAGTGAATCCATCTGATGGGACTGAAAGCATCTGAGAGTAAAACGTGGAAAACAAAGCTAAAGAAATGGTTAGTGCTACTAGATTATAGAGAATCATGATAGCCTGGGAGATAAGGTTGCAACTGATCCAACTGCAATTGGTAATTGGAGGTAATTGGAGCCATTTTTTATTTAGAAGTAGGGGAAAGATAATGCTATAGTTGGATGCCAGGCAGTGGTGCATGCCTGTAATCCCAGCACTTTGGGAGGCCAAGGCAGGTGGATCACTTCAGCTCAGGAGTTCAAGACCAGCGTGGGCAACATGTTGGCCAGGCATCGTGGTGCTAGCCTATAATTCCAGCTACTCCAGAGGCTGAGGTGGAAGAATGGCTTGAGCTTGGGAGGTTGAGGCTGGAGTGAGTCTTGATCTTGCCACTGCACTCCAAGTCTGGGAGACAGAGTGAGGCCCTATCTCAAAAAAAACCAAAGCAAAAACCAGACAGGCAGGCACGGGGACTCAGGCCTGTAATCCCAGCACTTTGGGAGGCCAAGACAGATGGATCACCTGAGGTCAGGAGTTTGAGACCAGCCTGACCAACATGGTGAAACCCCATCTCTACTAAAAATACAAAAACTTAGTTGAGTGTGGTGGCGGGTGCCTGTAATCCCAGCTACTCAGGAGGCTGAGGCAGGAGAATTGCTTGAACCTGGGAGGTGAAGGTTGCAGCAACCTGAGATCTTGCCACTGCATTCCAGCCTGGGCAACAGAGTGAAACTCCATCTCAAAACAAACAAACAAACAAAAAACCAAAAAACCCTAAAACCTCAACTAAAAATAATTTCTTGCTCTGATTTCAGAGGATGTCCAGGTCCCTAATGATAAGAGCTCTGATTACATAAGGAGCCTCCGCTGTTGAACTCTAGCTACTCATTCAGGGAGTCAATTTCATGAGAGGACGTGGATACGTGGATACCACCTTAGTCCCCATCCCAAACGACCCTTCACCCTCCTAGAGAGCATGGCACCTCTGCCAGCACCATGGGTAGTAATGTGGGTAACTCCTAGTATAGGAAGACAATTCCTCATGCCAGAGAAGAGCTCCAGTCTAAGAGTGGCCGTTCTCAACCCTAGTCAGACCTTAGAATCACTTGAGGAACATGTAAAAATATACCACTGACTAGGCTCCACCCTATTTAACTCAAAGGATAAATGCTTGAGGGGATGGATACCCTATTCTCCAAGATGTACTTATTTCACATTGCATGCCTGTATCAAAATATCTCATGTACCCCATGAATATATACCCTTACTATGTACCCACAGAAACGTTTTACATTTTTAAAATAAAATAAATTTAAAAATTTTAAAAATCAGGATCTCTGGGAGTTTGGCCCAAGAGTCTAAGCAATCAAGGTCTTTCGTGCCTGTATTTCTACCTGGGAAAAGAAAACAGAACCAACGTAGTAACTTTGAGCTGATACGGAATCTAAAAGACCCCAGTGTTCAGAACACTGGCACAGTAACTACTGCCTGGAAGCTTTCTTTGGTACCCCATCAGAGTTGCTTGTACTGGCACCATGACTCTTGTTGATTATTATATCCATGAATGACACTAGCCTACGTGACCTTGAGTTCTACAACTGTAATTTTTGCTAATTTGCTTGCCACTGCTAATGGCTAGACAACCACACACACACACACACACACACACACATTTTCACTCTCTCTCTTTCAACTGAGTTTTAAAGGAAATTATTGAATTAAACACTATTGGGTTTGTTTTTCCCTAATATGAATGTTTCTTTTGGATCTTATGTGTTCTGCATATAATTATATTTTGTTATGTCTGTTTCAGCCCAGAATCATTGCTCCACGGAGACCATTGTTCTATACTACTGGCTCCAAAATGAGTTTAACCAGTCTGGACACATAGACGTTGTCATCACTTTCTCACCTTTAACATCATCAGTATTAGTAACACTGTCACAGGATAGTGGGAAAGTAGAAAATAAAATGTCCAGGCCCAGTGGTGTACGCCTGTAATCCCAACAGTTTGGGAGTCTGAGGCAGGTTGATTTCTTGAGCCCAGGAGTTCAAGACCAGCCTGGACAACATGGCAAAACCCTGTCTCTACAAAAAAATACAAAATAAATAGTCTGGTGTAGTGGCACACACCTGTACTCTCAAATACTCAGGAGGCTGAGGTGGGAAGATCGTTTGAGCCCAGAAGAACAAGGCTGCAGTGAGCCATGTTCACACTACTGCACTCCAGCCTGGGCGACACAATGAGACCCTGTCTCAAAAAAATAAATAAATAAAATTAAATACATCTTTATATAACTCATTTAAATTCTCAACCCTTTTAAAACAAGTTCTTAATTATTTTACCCATTGGAATCTTTTTTTTTTTTTTTTTTTGAGACGGAGTCTTGCTCTGTCGCCAGGCTGGAGTGCAGTGGTGCGATCTCGGCTCACTGCAAGCTTCGCCTCCCAGGTTCACGCCATTCTCCTGCCTTAGCCTCCCGAGTAGCTGGGACCACAGGCGCCCGCCACCGTGCCCAGCTAATTTTTTGTATTTTTAGTAGAGACGGGGTTTCACCGTGTTAGCCAGGATGGTCTCGATCTCCTGACCTTGTGATCCACCCGCCTCAGCCTCCCAAAGACCCACTGGAATCTTAATGTCAACTAATTCTCCTTATGAAATTACACACTGTGAGTGCAGGTTTTTCTATGCAAAAAAAAAAAAAAAAAAAAATGCTGGGCGCGGTGGCTCATGCCTGTAATAACAGCACTTTGGGAGGCCAAGGCGGGTGGATCACCTGAGGTCAGGAGTTCGAGACCATCCTCGCCAACATGGTGAAAACCCGTCTCTATGAAAAATACAAAAATTAGCTGGGTGTGGTGGCAGGTGCCTGTAATCCCAGCTACTAGTGGGGGCTGAGGCAGGAGAATTGCTTGAACTCTGGAGGTGGAGGTTGCAGTGAGCTGAGAACGCACTACTGCACTCCAGCTTGGGTGACAGAGCAAGACTCTGTTTCAAAAAAAAAAAGTCTCTTATTCTGTATAGACCTCAATTTCCTCAACTTTGCAATGAAGCGGTTGGACAAGACAATCAAGCCCCTATAGTTATTTTACTTTTTTTGACTCATTCTTTTTTTTTTTTTTGAGACAGAGTTTTGCTCTTGTTGCACAGACTGGAGTGCAATGGCACCATCTTTGTTCACCGCAAACTCTGTCTCCTGGGTTCAAGCAATTCTTCTGCCTCAACCTCCCAAGTAGCTGAGACTACAGGCATGCACCACCACACCCGGCTAATTTTGTGTTCTTAGTAGAGACGGGGTTTGTCCATGTTGGTCAGGCTGGTCTCGAACTCCTGACCTCAAGTGATCTGTCCGCCTCGGCCTCCCAAAGTGCTGGGATTACAGGCATGAGCCACCGTGCCTGGCCATTTTTTGACTCATTCTTACAACTTGTTTATTCCCTAATCCTAAAAAAACAACCCTAAATAATACATATTTGGTAATTTTTTTTAGCAAAACATTTACCCATGAGACATGATATATTTTTTTAATGAATGTTAAAGAAGTGTTGCCTATTTCTAATAAAGTCTAAAAAGCTTGTTTCAAGTCCAAATTTATTTACGAAAAAGTTATGTAACCTTGTGCAGGATGCCAAGGGTCTCAGCCTCTATATTTGCTATTGTTGAAACTACTACCATTTATCTCAAAACATGTTTTAAAATTGAATTACTTATGAATAAAATGAAAAAATGTCTGGAATGTGTTTCAAAATAGCCTGGGGGTTAGAGAGGGTGAGAATAATTTGAATAGAAGAAACAAGACAGTCTATTGCTGAAAATTGCTGAAGTTGGGGTTTTATTATACTATTAAGTGGATGTAAGGATAAAATAAGATGAAATGGGCTAGGCACCGTGGCTCACGCCTGTAACCTCAAAACTTTGGGAGGTTGCAGTGAGCCGAGGCGGTGCCACTGTACTCCAGCCTGGGCAACAAGAATGAAACTTCGTCTCAAAAAAAAAAGATGAAATGACCAAAACCTTCAAAAAGTTTTAGTTTTTATTTTAAAATATATATTAGTAAATATATATTATTAATAAATATATATATTAAAATACATATATATGTTTGAGACAGGGTCTCACTCTGTTGCCTAGGCTGGAGTGCAGTGGTGCGATCACAGCTCACTGTAGCCTCAACCTCCCAGGCTTAAGGAATTCTCCTATCTCAGCCTCCTTAGTAGCTGGGACTACAGGCCAACGCCACCACACCTGGATAATTTTTTAAATTTTTTGTAGAGAAGGAGTCTCCCTGTGTTGCCCAGGTTGGTCTCCAACTCATGGGTTCAAGCAATCCTCCCACCTCGGTCTCCCAAATTGCTGGGATTACAGGCATGAGCCACCATGCCTGGCCTGAAAAGTTTTCTTTAAAAAACTTAAAAATATGTAAGAAAGTAAGGTCTTTTTAGCAAATCTTGATTGACCTGTGGGTGAGCTAATATACACATTTTCATTTTCCATGACTTCCTGAAATTAAGAACTAGATAAATAAAGTGATTTGTTTTGATGCAAATTCTAAATTGAACTACCATTTAACCCAGCAGTCTCATCACTGGCTATATACCCAAAGGAACATAAATCATTCTGACAAAAAGATACACGCATTCATATGCTCATTGCCTTGCTATATGCAATAGCAAAAACATGGAATCAATCCAGTTGCCCATTAATGGTAGAATGGATAAAGAAAATGTAGTACATATACCCCATGGAATACTACACAGCCATAAAAAGGAATGAAATCATATCCTTTGCAGCAACATGGACGCAGTTGGAGGCCATAATCCAAGGCAAATTAATTCAGGAACAGAAAACCAAATACCATATGTTATCACTTGTAAGTGGGAGCTAAACAGGCCAGGGGTGGTGGCTCACGCCTGTAATCCCAGTACTTTGGGATGTCGAGGCAGTTGGGTCATCTGAAGTCAGGAATTCGAGACCTGACCAACATGGTGAAACCCCATCTCTACTAAAAATACAAAAATTAGCTGGGTGTGGTGGCACATGTCTGCTAATTCCAGCTACTCAGGAGGCTGAGGCAGGAGAATTGCTGGAACCCGGGAGGTGGAGGTTGCAGTGAGCCGAGATCGTGCCATTGCACTCCAGCCCTGGGCGACAGAGCAAAACTCCGTCTCAAAATAAATGAAAAATAAATAAATGCACTTCCTGTTAATTATATGAATATCGAAAACTAAATATTCTGATTTAAAAGTAGCTTTTTATAAAATTTCAGAGTAGTAGACATTATTTGCTTTCCTATATGTGTAAATAAGAAACCTTTCACAATTAAATGGAAATATCAGTATATTAGCCGGGTGTGGTGGCATGCCTGTAATCCCAGCACTTTGGGAGGCTGAGGCGGGAGGATCATGAGGTCAAGAGATCGAGACCATCCTGGCCAACACGGTGAAACCCCGTCTCTACTAGAAATACAAAAATTAGCTGAGTGTGGTGTTGCGCGCCTGTGGTCCCAGCTACTCAGGAGGCTGAGGCAGGAGAATCGCTTGAACCCGGCAGACAGATGCTGCAGTGAACCAAGATCTCCCCACCGCACTCCAGCCTGTCAACAGAGCAAGACTCTGCCTCAAAAAAAAAAAAAAAAAAAGAAGAAAAGAAAAAAAGAAATATCAGTGTATCATAGCAAAAAAAATGTAGTACATACATGGAAAGGCACAGGCATTGTTCTGTATTCAAGTTTTCAAGTTTGGTTTCCATTACAATATTTTCTACAACTTGTAAGAACTACACACAAGAGTAAAAAGATGAAGTAAGCCTCTTATACATTGAGGAAAGTACTTAAAACTTAATACTCAGATATCCCCATGTCTAGATTCTGCTTTAGAAGCTCTTGCATGATTATGATGAAGATGACATATATCTGAACCACATAACGAACAGCAGTTTTCTTGGTCTTCTGAGTAGGCAATGATGTTCTTTCCTGTTACTGCAAAACAATCATGACTAAGTTTTGCCAACAATATTTCTTCAGTGTGGGTTTACATGAGGCACCACTCTACAGTAAGAGCAGCTATGATGCCATTCAAAATCGCCATGCTATGGCCCATATGGAAAGAATGTCCAGTTGGTTTCTTGAACCTGACAGGTGAACAACGAGCAGGAGGAAACATTCCTGGTTCAAAAGAATCAAAGTAAGTCACTGTCCAAGAAAAGCTGCAACTGGAGAATCCAGCAGTCAGGGGTATTATAAGCAAAGTCTAGACCAGTCATAATAGCCCAGTGTCTGCATCATTTTCATTTTTAGAATTCTCAGGATGCAACTCTGTAAATGCAAAGAGGGCTACAACTTCCCTCCATACCTCCTTTCCCTTCATTTACAGTTTCTAACATGCACTCACCTGAATCATCTAATTTAATCTTCATAAACAAATCTTTAACAGGAAAGGCAGATATTTGTGATCATATTTTTCAGATGAGAAAACTGAAACTGATGTTTCACTATGCCAGAATAATTTCTGAATTCCTCCATGTTTATCATGTTTACCAAGATCTTGAAAGAGATAAGAATTGGGTTTTTTTTGTTTGTTTGTTTTTTTGAGACAGAGCCCTGCTCTGTCGCCCAGGCTGGAGTGCAGTGGCATGATCTCGGCTCACTGCAACCTCCATCTCCTGGGTGCAAGCGATTCTCCTGCCTGCCTCAGCCTCCCAAGTAGCTGGGATTAGAGGCACGTGCCACCATGCCCGGCTAATTTTTTGTATTTTTAGTAGAGATGGCGTTTCACCATGTTGGTCAGGCTGGTCTCGAACTGCTGACCTCGTGATCCGCCTGCCTCAGCCTCCGAAAGTGCTGGGATTACAGGCATGAGCCACTGCGCCTGGCCTGAGATAAGAGAGTTTTTTTTTTTTTTAGTTTTAATCTAGAAGCTTGGAATCATTAATCTGATTTTAAAGTGGATTATTACATATTTTGTCCACCCCTATGGCAGTTGTAAACTGCATTATGATTATGTTTAAGAAATGTTCCATAAAACCCCATAGGCTTTCCTTGCTACTGGGGAAGTAGGTCTGAATCCAAGCCAAACCGGAAAATCATGTTACGACCATGCCAACTTGTCTGAAATCTAACTTGAGAAATGGTTAATTGTAAATATCTCCAATGGAATTTTGTCCTGAAAAAAAAGTGAAAGAATGGGCAAAAACATCAGGCCACACCTTTTTAGGAAGGCATTCTGTAGCCAGTAAGGAGAGCAGGGAGAGTCCTGAGGGCCAGGGAGTTTCCAGGGTGATGACCGACCCACATCCTCTTCCTCTTCCCACAAAATAAAAGTGGGGATTTCTTCCATTGCTGAACAGTCCTTAGGATTTCCCCAGGTTCCATAAGAGAAGATACCAAAGTGGGGATCCCCACTCTTGGGGACTCCTAAAGCTTCTTTTAAGAGGGAGTTCTCAACCCTGACTACCTTTGAGAAACACTGGGAGATTTTACAAAAATACTGATCCCTGGGCTCCACCCCAGATCAATTAAATCTGCCTGGCTGGAGATAACCAGTGGGGCCTAGGCTTCGGTAGTTTGAGAATCTTCTGGGTGATGCTAAGGTACAGTAGAGGCTGAGGACCACTGCTTTAGGCTGTCTGCTAATAATCACAGAGGCCTCTGCATTCCACTTCCATGATCACTTAGAAAACCTGGGGAGAGCCAGGCGCAGTGGCTTATGTCTGTAATCCCGACACTTCGGGAGGCCGAGGTGGGCAGATCACTTGAGCTCAGGAGTTGGAGACCAGCCTGGCCAACAAAACTCCATCTCTATAAAAAAATACAAAAATTACCTGGTGTGGTGGCGCATGCCTGTAGACCCAGCTACTCTACTCGGGAGGCTGAGGTGGGAGAATTGCTTGAGTCCGGGAGGCGGAGGTTGCAGTGAGCTAAGATTGCGCCACTGCACTCCAGCCTGGGTGACAGAACCAGACCGTGTCTAAAAAACAAACAACTAGGGAGTGTGAACATTTGTAATTTGGCACCCTTCCGCCTTTCCTGCCTTTCCAATGGCCCTCCCCACTCCCTCCTTGCCCACCTCACATACCCAGTGCTCTTCTCTTCCATTTGGTTCTGCCTCCCTCCTGTATCTCCTCTCTTGTAAATGTCAGTACACAGGAAACAGGAACCTATTCACATTAAAGTATATAAAACTCTCAGGGCACAGTGGCCCACGCCTGTAATCCTAGCACTTTGGGAGGCTGAGACAAGAGGATTGCTTGAGGCCAGTAGCAGCCTGGGTAACACAGCAAGACCCCATGGTTGCAAAAAATACAAAAATTAGCCAGGCATGGTGGCGCATACCTGCAATTCCATCTATTCAGGAGCTGAGGTGAGATGACTGCTTGAGCCCAGGAGGTTGAGGCTACGGGGAGCCGTGATTACACCACTGCACTCCAGCCTGGGCAATAGAGTAAGACTATGTCTTAAAATATATGTATGAACTGATAACCTAAAGTGACCACCCTCACAGGAGCATGCACTCATCTTTATTATAGAATAAAACCATGCTTTAATTCACCAAGGGCAACAGGCTTCAGCAGAACCCCGTATCCACCACCAGCGCCATGCCCATGCTTAGGAAATGTAGCACATGTTTGGGCCAGAAGAAGCTTCTTCTGCCCCATTGGTCATAACTCTGAAAGCTTCACTAGATACACCTGTGCCCCGGTCCAGTGTCCCCAGGAACAGCCTCTTGCAAATCCCAAAAGAAGCAGAGAAACAGAAGGAAGCACACGTTGACACCAATAGGCACTCTGTGCAATTGGAAGTGTGTTCATAAAGCAGAATAGTTCTGTTATGTCAAGAACCAGCTTTCCTATCTCTGAAGAAGGAATAGTATGCCCCAAGGAAAGATGGAGAGAGAGAGCATATAATTCAGGGGTAAGGAAGCAAATAAACATTTGCTAAATTCTACTTAACTATATGACAAATCATCAAAACCAAACTGTATATATCTTGGGTGGTTTGAATAGAAGCCAATAGATCAGTGAGAGTGCGAAGGGTGAGTCATTTCATGCTTTCAGGATGTTTCACTGGAGAATGAGCTCTGCTGTCCCAGCAGTGCAGGTTTCAAATCATACAAACAGCAGAAGCCCCTAAGTCACCACAACCTAGTTACATCTAACTCGGGTTATACTGTGTTTACATCCTCCAGGAAAGTCACCACAGAATACATCATGAGACTTTTGTGCATACAGCTTAGCAATCATCGGAAGGAACCAAAAACCACCCTTTTTGAGTGGCTGGTTTAACATATGTATACTAAAGGCAACTGATGTTTGCGCTCAGATTGCTTATTACATATTTATCCGGCATTCTA
The DNA here is from genome assembly GCF_002776525.5 of Piliocolobus tephrosceles. Classification (NCBI taxonomy): domain Eukaryota; kingdom Metazoa; phylum Chordata; class Mammalia; order Primates; family Cercopithecidae; genus Piliocolobus; species Piliocolobus tephrosceles. The sequence goes on along the minus strand of NC_045440.1, from coordinate 81,270,477 downwards.
AACATGACAAGCTAACTCAGTTATAAACCAACATACAAATAACATGGGAGGAAGAGTTATCCTACGAACTTGCCTGAAAGCTCTCTGAGCCAGAAATTACAAAATTTCTATTAATATAAATGTTACCAGAGAAGGTGAGTGGAGAAGAAAGACGGCAGGTAAATCTCAATTCTGTCCTAAGACATAACACATGACCGATGAGTGGCTGTCATGGTCAAGGATGAGAAGAAAACAAACAAGCAATTGCTACAAATGCATTAAACTTACAAAACCTCTTCCAGACCTGACTTTGTGAAACAGAAGCAGCATCAGCCAAGAAACATTTTTCGATGGTCTTTTGTGGTCAAAATAATTTGAGGTTATTCTATTCTTAGAAGTTTGGAAGAAATCTGTTGACATATGGCTGTAACAAATTACCAACACCCTCAAATTTTTGTTAGGAAAACATACTGCCCACTATGAAATGTGTGGCTCATTACTATTTGGGAGATGCTCCTGTAATAATTTAATAATAATCATAGCAATAGTTCTAACTTCTGACTATTTTATAAATACTATTCACCGTATCCTGTTGGCTGACTTGGCACTGGCAGCTTCGAATTTACGATAATAATAATAATGGCATCTAAAATTCATTAAACCCTCTCCATTTGCTCAGGATTGGGACAAAGGCTTTGTGTCATAAACTCATCATTGTTTCCATTTTGCCTAAGAAGAAAGAGGCTAGAGGTTAAGGTACTTTCCCAATCAAGGCTGCTATGCAAAGGCTGCAGATTTCGGCCCCAGGTTTGTCTGTTTTGCATGTCTTTACCACTATGCTATATTGTCTTTCTATAGAAACATATTAGCAAATGAAGAAAATACAGATTATTTAAGCTATAAGTTGGAAAATGTGGACATAACCAGTTGGGTTCTATTCATTTCCCCTAGCATTTTGTTGCATTTTTCATTTTGTGGGAGACAAAATAATATAAACGAAATATATGTTATGTTATAGGAGAAAATCTTCACAACTTTGAAGTAAGCAAAGATATCTTAGGACACAGAAAGTTAAAGTTCTAATAATAAAAGAAAAAATTGATAAGTTGGACTTCCTCGAAAATTTTTAAATGTATGTTTTTCAAAAGATGCCATTAAGTAAATGAAAAGCAACCTATATACTGGGGAACATATATGTAATACAAATATCTGATGAAGGACTTATGTCCAGAATGTATAAAGAACTTTTACAACTCAACAGAAAAACAATAATGCAGTTAAAGATTAACGGAGAGATTTGAACTGGTATTTTATGAACAAAGATATATGGATGACTTGTAAGCACGTGAAAAGGCTGTTATATCTTTCGTCATTGGAAAAGGCAAATTAAAACCATGATAAGATACCACTACACACCCACTAGAATAGCTAAAAACCCTAAAGACTCATCCAAAAAGCTCCTAGAACTGGTAAATGAATTCAGCCAAGTTTTAGGATACAAAATTAATGTACACAAATCAGTAGCCCTGCCACACACCAACAGCAACCAAACTGAGAAGCAAGTCAATAATTTAACCCCTGTTACAATAGCTACAAAAAATTAGGAACATACTTAGCCAAGGAGGTGAAAGACCTCTACAAGTAAAACTACAAAACACTGCTGAAAGAAATCACAGATGACACAAACAAACGGAAACACATCCCATGCTCATGGATGGGTAGAATCAATATTGTGAAAATGACCGTACTGCCAAAAGCGGTCTACAAATTCAATGCAGTTCTCATCAAAATACTACCATCATTCTTCACAGAACTAGAAAAAACAATCCTAAAATTCACATGGAACCAAAAAAGAGCCTGCGTAGCCAAAGCAGGACTAAGCAGAAAGAACAAATCTGGGGGCATTACATTAACCAACTTCAAACTCTACTATAAGGCCATAGTCACTCAAAGAGCGTGGTACTGATATAAAAACAAGCATATAGACCAATGGACCAGAATAGAGAAGCCAGAAATAAAGTCAAATACTTACAGTCAACTGATTTTGGACAAAGCAAACAAAAACATAAAGTGGGGAAAGGATACCCTATTCAACAAATGGTGCTGGGATAATTGGCAAGCCACACGTACGAGAATGAAACTGGATTCTCATCTCTCACTTTCTACAAAAATCAACTCAAGATGGATCAAAGACTTAAATCTAAGACCTGAAACCATAAAAATTCTAGGAGTTAACATGGGAAAAACCCTTCTAGACATTGGCTTAGGCAAAGACTTCATGACCAAGAACCCAAAGCAAACACAACAAAAACAAAGATAAATAGATGGGACTTGGCTGGGCGCGGTGGCTGAAGCCTGTAATCCCTGCACTTTGGGAGGCCGAGATGGGCGGATCACGAGGTCGGAAGATCCAGACCATACTGGCTAACATGGTGAAACCTCGTCTCTACTAAAAAATACAAAAAACTAGCCAGGCGCGGTGGCGGGCGTCTGTAGTCCCAGCTACTCTGAGGCAGGAGAATGGGGTTAACCCGGGAGGCGGAGCTTGCAGTGAGCTGAGATCCTGCCACTGCACTCCAGCCTGGGCGACAGAGCGAGACTCCGTCTCAAAAAAAAAAAAAAAAAAAGAAAAAGAAAAAAAAGCAGATGGGACCTAATTAAACTAAAAAACTTCTGCACAGCAAAAGAAGTAATCAGCAGAGTAAACAGACAACCCACAGAGTGGGAGAAAATCTTCACAATCTATACATCCGACAAAGGACTAATATCCAGAATCTACAAGGAACTCAAACAATCAGCAAGAAAAAAAAAAAATCTCATCAAAAAGCATGCTAAGGACATGAATAGAATATTCTCAGAAGAAGATGTGCAAAAGGCCAACAAACATGAAAAAATGCTCAACATCATTAACTATCAGGGAAATGCAAATCAAAGCTACAATGTGATTCCACCTAATTCCTGCAAATATGGCCATAATCAAAAAAAAATAAAAAAAATATGTTGGCATAGATGTGGTGAAAAGGGAGCACTTTTACACTGCTGGTAGGAATGCAAACTAGTGGAACCACTGTGGAAAACAGGATGGAGATTCCTTAAAGAACGAAAAGTAGAACTACCATTTGATCCAGCAATGCCACTTCTGGGTGTCTACCCAGAGGAAAAGAAGTCATTATACAAAAAGATACTTGCACACACATTTCAGCACAATTGGCAATTGCAAAAATATGAAACCAGCACAAATGCTCATCAATCAACAAGTGGATAAAGAAAATATGGTAAATAAATACCATGGAATAGTACTCAGCCATAAAAAAGGAATGAAATAGTGGCATTTGCAGCAATATAAATGGAATTGGAGACCATTATTCTAAGTGAAGTAACTCAGGAATGGAAAACCAAACATTGTATGTTCTCACTCATAAGTGGGAGTTAAGCTATGAGGATGCAAAGGCATAAGAATGATACAATGGGGCCGGGCACGGTGGCTCATGCCTGTAATCCCAGCACTTTGGGAGGAATAGGCGGGTGGATCACTTGAGGTCAGGAGTTTGAGACCAGCCTGGCCAAAGTGGTGAAACCCATTCTGTACTAAAAATATAAAAATTAGCTGGGCATGGTGGCAGATGCCTGTAATCCCAGCTACTCAGGAGGCTGAGGCAGGAGAATCACATGAACCAGGGAGATGGAGGTTGCAGTGGGCCAAGATCGTGCCAGTGCACTCCAGCCTGGACTGTAGAGTGAGACTCAGTCTCAAAAAAAAAAAAAGTGATACAATGGACTTTGGGGACTCGGGGGAAGTAGTGGGAGGGGGGTGAGGGATAAAAGACTACACACTGGGTACAGTGTACACTGCTTGGGTGATGGGTGCACCAAAGTCGCAGAAATCATCACTAAAGAACTTATCTATGTAACCAAACACCACCTGTTTCCCAAAACCTATTGGGGGGAAAAAAAAAACTAAACTAAAAATATCAGTGATAAGGAAGTTGTAGAGCAGTTAGAAACTGCACACATTGCTACAGGGAATGTAAAATGGTACAACCACTATGGAAAACAGTTGGCAGTTTCCTATGAAATGAAATGCTACCCTGTGGCCCAGCAATTCTAGGTATTTACCCAAGACAAATGAAAAAATATCCATATCCATGCAATTATTTGTACACAAATGTTTTATTCTTTTTTTTTTTTTTTTTTTTTTTTTTTTTGAGATGGAGTCTGGCTCTGTCGCCCAGGCTGGAGTGCGGTGGCCGGATCTCAGCTCACTGCAAGCTCCGCCTCCCAGGTTTACGCCATTCTCCTGCCTCAGCCTCCCGAGTAGCTGGGACTACAGGCGCCCGCCTCGTCGCCCGGCTAGTTTTTTGTATTCTTTAGTAGAGACGGGGTTTCACCGTGTTAGCCAGGATGGTCTCGATCTCCTGACCTTGTGATCCGCCCGTCTCGGCCTCCCAAAGTGCTAGGATTACAGGCTTGAGCCACCGCGCCCGGCCACAAATGTTTTATTCATATTTATTCAGCTTTATTCATGAGTCCCAATTTGGAAACCACCCAAATGTCCATTGACTGGTGAATTAATAAACAAGTTGTATACATCCTTAAATGGAATACAACTCAGAAAGTTAAAAGGAGTGAAATACAACATCATGGATGAATCACAAACATTATGCTGAATGAGACACCAGATACAAAAGAGTACATATGTAATAATTCCATTTATATGAAATTCTAGGAAAGGAAAGTTCATTGTGATCTGCATCATCTATTTTTCTTTTCTCCTAGATCATTCCCATTAACAGAAAACATGCCCTTTCTCTCACTCCCATTCCCATTGTTAAAAATCAGATCAGTTGTTGCCTGGAGCCAGGAATGGGGAGATAATTTACTGCAAAGAAAGGGACAAGAGGAAACTTTTTGACAGAATGGGAAATGTTCTATGCTTTGATTGTGGTAGCAGTTACATGTGTATACATTTGTCAAACTCATCAAAATGCACACTTAAAGTGGGTATATTGAGTTATATATAAACTACACCTCAACAAAGGTGATAAAAATTTATATTTTATGTACGTATTAAGAGGTAGTAAATGGTTTAGAGAAAAGCAAAGCAAGGAAGAAGGATAGGGAGTGCATGGGAATGAGTTGTTGGTGTCATTTTTAAACAGGTAGAAGCAAGGAGCCCAATTAAAAGGTTACTACAATAACCCAGAAGAGAGATGACGATGAGTTAGATACACCATAATAACGGCAGAGGAAATAAGTGAATAGTGGTCAGACCGCAACATAGCAAGACCCCATCTCAAATTAAAAAAAAAAAAAAAATGTGGTAGTGGGGAGTAAAGCATGAGTCCAAGGCTCATTAAGTAAGCCTGTGCCACTGGGAGGATAACATTGAGATGGGGGGTAGATTTCAGGGAGAGGTTTAGAGAATAAAATCAGAAATTCGTTTGGGGACATGCTAAGTTTGAGATGTATGTTAGACATCCAAGCAGAAATGTCGTGTAGACAGAAATCTACATTTAAGGGAAGAGTCCTGGACTGAAAATTGAAGTTTGGAAGTCATTAGGATATAAATGATTTTTAAAGCCATGAGACTGGATGAATTCACCAAAAGAGTAGAGAGAAAAAAGAAAAGCATTCCAGGGACTGAGGCCCTAGTATTCCAATGTCAAGAAGCCAGAAAGACAAAGAACCAGCACAGGGAATCAGAAGAAGGGAGCAGTTAGCTAGGAGGAAAACCAGAGTGTGCAATTTCCTAGAAGTCATGTTGTGGAGGGCGGGTGGCAGGGAGAACATTTTTAAGGAGAGAGTGAAGAGCTGCACTAAATGCTGTTGATGGATCAAGTAAATTGAGGACTGAGGACTGACCCTTGGATTTGGCAACCTGATGGTCAATGGTAACCCTGACAAGAGCAATTTTGACAACCAATGGGACAAAAGCCTGACTGGTTACACTGAGAATGTGGGGACAGTAATTGGAGATAACAGCATAGAAAACTTTTAAAAGGAGTTCTAAAAGGAGAGGTGAAATGGTACGAGAGCCATAGGGAGAAGGGGAGACAGAGAAAGGATTTGGGAGTCACAGAAAAAAATCAAAAGGGTTGATGCTGATGGCAATGATCCAGTGGTAGGAAAAAATGGACAATTCTGGGAGAGAAGGGATGACTTCTGGAACACTGTTTTTGGCAATGCAAGAGAGGACAGGAGTGAGTAGCAGGTAGACAATCCTATGAGAAACAAGACAGAAAAGGACCTTCAGTTTGGGTAAGGTGGCTCATGCCTGTAATCCCAACACTTTGGGAGGCTGAGGCAGGAGGATCGCTTGAGGCCAGGAGTTCGAGACAAGCCCGGGTGACTAAGTGAGATCATGTTTCTACAAAATGTATTTTTAAAAAGTAGCCGGGTGTGGTGGCACATGCCTGTAGTCCCAGCTAGTCTGAGATGGGAGGATTGCTTGAGCTAGGAGTTTGAGGCTGCAGTGAGCTGTGATCGCACCACTGCACTCCAGCTTGGGCAACAGAGTGAGACCTTGTCTCTAAAACAAAAAGAACAGGGACCTCTAATCAAACTTCCCAATGACACATATGTTGTGATTCTCTGAGTGCTCCCAATGCAGCTCTGACTCGATATCTTCCATATGTGAACCATTTGTAGATAAAGAAAAACCTTTCCTTGCACAGCTGAATGTGAGAGGACTGTTTGCTCTGACCTCTCACCTCATTGCGACCCCAGATCTTCATGCCACAAACCCTATTGCCAACATTCTTCTCCAGTTTATGGGATGTAAATTTTCCTTACAAGTAGCAAATACGTTTCTTTTTCTCCTAATTTTGACATTTTCACATTTGATGGATGCCGAATTATTCTCCCAGATAGTTTCTGGCAGGATGAAACCAAGTGAGCTTATTTTAGCTCCCTCTCTTGTTTTTCCTGTGGCATTTTCACTTATGCCAACCCAGCTAAGGAATGAGGCATGGTGGTGAGTAGCTGCTGTGGAACCAGTAGCTGTGCTCCTAATCCAGGGGGAGGGTCAGGGAGCAGTCCTGCGGAGTCCACAAAAACCACAAAGTTAAAAAAAATTGTAAACAAAGCCACTAAAAAAACAACAAGGGTTACATAAAGGGTTGCCAGCCAGTTAGATCATCTGAGTTGGACGAAAAAAATGTTTGAGCAAAAAAGCCCAAAGAGTCATATTTTAGGATGAAGCCCCAATTCCTATGCCTTATCAGTTTAATCACTATAGTTATACCTTGACTGCTAGGAACATAAATATTTTGAAAGTCCTTGTCATTTTTATTATTTTAAGAATGTGTTTCTAGCTTCCAAGTGATAGAATTGAGTTTCATACTGCTATAATTACCTTCACATCTCTGGTTACTCTGCATGAAAAAAAAATGGTTATGTGAAGTCATTCAAAAACCTTTGAAAACAGAATGTGCTAGGCATTGTGCTGACTAGTGAGAGCTTTAAAATGATGAAGACATGGTCTTTGCTTTTAAGGATCTCACTGTCGGGTTGGGGAGACAAACAAAAAGAGAATTGCACCAGGCTCGGTGGCTCACGCCTGTAATCCCAGCACTTTGGGAGGCTGAGGTGGGCGGATCACCCGAGGTCAGGAGTTCCAGACCAGCCTGGCCAACATGGTGAAACCCCATCTCTACTGAAAATACAAAATTAGTCAGGCATGATGGCACATGCCTGTAATCCCAGCCACTTGGGAGGCTGAGGAAGGAGAATCACTTGAACCTGGGGGGTGGAGGTTGCAGTGAGCCGAGATTGCACCATTGCACTCCAGTCTGGGCAACAAGAGTGAAACTCCACCTCAAAAAAACAGAACACAAACAACAAAACAAAACAAAACAAAAACAAAAGAAGAATTGCAATGTAATGTGGTAAATGCAATGGAAGTGAGGGGACAGGTTGTCAGAATAGGACAAAAGAGGAACCTTGCCCCATCTGGGGAAGCTGTGAAGGCTGAGGGGCTGCTAAAAATTTCACAGATAATGGGAACACCAGAAACCAAGCAGATGACAAAGAGGTGAATGGGGAGCCATAGCTGTTTGACATTACTGCACCATAGAGTGGGAACCTGGGATTTGTAAGCCTTGAGACTGGAGAGATAGACAAACACCAGCGAACACCAGTGATGGGCAGCCTCAAATGCCTTAAGAAAGCAGCAATGAGCTTTGGCAGGGAGTCAAATCTTTAGATTTATTTCTGGTGAAGGAACCTGAAGGGCATGTGTAAGTTAGGTCCTCTCAGGAGCAGACCCTGAACCAAGGATTTGTGTCAAAGTCATTTTTAAAGGAAATGATCCTAGAAGAAACTAGTAAGAAAGTGGGAGAAACAGACCAGGGAAAGGGGAAAGGGAAGAAGTCAAGCAAGGGAGCAGTTTCAAGAGAAGTCCTAGACTCATTCTGATCCTGTGAGAAACTCTGGAGTGAAAATTACACCTCAAAGTTTGTCCACCTAAGGCAAGTGTCTGGGCTTTTGTATCTGCACACCCGTCAGTTGTCACCACCCAGCCATCCTGGAGTTGACTCGTGGCAGGTCTTCTTGTCCCTATGGGCTAGGCAGTTGCATTGCAAAGGACAGTCCTCTTTCAATGACAGGTAACAGCAAAGATGCAAGAGCTGGGGGCGGACAGACAGCCAGCTGGTGACAGAAATGGAAAGAATTCGGGCAAGGTACCAACAGTATTCACAGAGGAGACTAAATTAGAGTAAAGTGGGACTCTTTAATACTATTTTTAAAATAAGGAATATGGCTGGGCACAGTGGCTCATGCTTGTAATCCCAGCACTTTGGAAGACAAAGGCGGGTGCTTCACCTGAGGTCAGGAGTTCAAGACCAGCCTGGCCAAGATGATGAAACCCTGTCTCTACTAAAAATACAAAAATTAGCCAGGCATGATGGCAGGCACCTGTAATCCCAGCTACTTGGGAGGCGGAGGTAGGAGAATCGCTTGAACCCGGGAGGTGGAGGTTGCAGTAAACTGAGACAGAGGGAGACTCCATCTCGATAAATAAATAAATAAATAAATAAATAATAAGTAAAATAACGAACATGTGCAACAGACAGCTGTAACCTCTACTCTACCCCCAGATCTTTTCCCTTCTCTGACTGCTATTTCCCTTCTGAGTGAGTAGTGACAGAGTTCCTGACTTTGGGCTCACCCGATAAATAAAGGACAAGGTAGTAATCATGAAAAAGGTGAGGATAACTAGAATACACATTTACTGGTCATGAAAAACAAAGATTATTTTATTTTTCTTTAATAGAACCATAGCTTACAAAAAGATTCCTTTAAAACTGAGAAAAGTTTATTTCCACCACCAATATTTCCAAGTAAAAGAGTACATATAAAAATGTCACTTACGCGGATTGAGATGGGAAACTAGTTAGGAGGATATTGAGTATCTAGGTGAGGTAGGCTGATGAACTGAACTAGGAAAGAGGTGGTAGGAATGAAGAGTGCAAAGGATTCAAGAAAGATCTAGCATCTTGGCCAGGCGCAGTGGCTCACACCTGTAATCCCAGCACTTTGGAAGGCTGAGGCAGGCAGATCACCTGAGGTCAGGAGTTGGAGATGAGCCTGGCCAACATGACGAAACCCTGTCTCTACTAAAAATACAAAAATTAGCTGGGTATGGTGGTGGCTGCCTGTAATCCCAGCTACTTGGGAGGCTAAGGCCGGAGAATTGCTTGAACCTGGGAGGTGGAAGTTGCAGTGCGCAGAAATCGCGCCATTGCACTCCAGCCTGGGCGACAGAAGGAGACTCTGTCTGAAAAAAGAAAAAAGAAAAAAATATCTACCATCTTAAAGAGGCAGGATTGATTATTGATTAAATGTTAGGGGTGAGTCAAGGAAGATACTCTTGTTTTTAGCCTGGGTGTCAGGGTAGATAGAAATATTAAATGAGACAGAAAAATATAAGAAAAAGAATGAGTTTGGGATGGGGAGAGGATGACGATCTCATAGTATCTTATTCTCATACATTTTGGTATTTTCAGATTGAGACTCAAAACCATCTATATCCACACAATTGGCTGTGTACCTTAATATGGCTTCACTCTTCAACTGCCTACATTAATATAATTTGGCTATTCCAAGAAAGTTGCCCATGAAAATGTGGCAGATAGCTTTATTGTTGTAAGAACTCCAAAATCTATCCGAACTACAGGCTACTCAACTAACCCTCAGTAAATATCCCCTTCTTGGGCAACAGATAGATATTTTATAAATGACTATTTACTCTTCAAGATTCACTTTGAAGCTCCTTTCTTGCTGTGTTCTCCAATCCTAAACTATTTTTTAAAATCCTAAACTATTACGTCATAAGTTTTTGCCTAATCCCAATTAGACCTCCACATTGAACAACCCACCCACTACCAGTCCCCCAAAACATCATAAATATGACACCTTTGTCCTCTACCCTCTTAGATGCTGTTAAGACACTGTTAGGGTCATGATCAGTTTTACTGCAATAAGCAAGAGTCATTCTGCTTTCATTAGAATAGAATGAAATAAAATTTCATAAAATTCTGCTTTATCAACAGGCCATTTTTGTGGTATTCTGAGGGAGGAAGGATTTGACAGGATCCAAGATCATTTATGACTACTTTCTACTGAGCAGAAGTTTAAGCTGATTGTACTTTTTACACATTTTCCCTTTTCTTTCCTTCCTGTTTTTCTTCTTTCTTTTGCCAACTATTGTTGATTTTTCCTAATTGTATTTATTTTTTAAATTGACAATAATTATACATATTTATGAGGTACATAGTGATGTTTTGATACATATAATGTACAGTGGTCAGATCCAGTTCAAACCTTTTTTTTTTTTTTTTTTTTTGGACACAGGGTTTGTGGCTCTGTCGCCCAGGCTGGAGGGCAGTGGCATGATTTCAGGTCACTGTAACCTCCATCTCCTGGGCTCAAGCCATCCTCCCACTTCAGCCATGCAAGTAGTTGGGACTAAGGCGTGTGCTACCAAACCTGCTTATTTCTTGTATTTTTTGTAGAGATGGGGTTTTGCCATGTTGTTCAGGCTGGTCTCAAGCTTCTGAGCTCAGACAATCCACCCACTTCGACCTCCTTAAAGTGCTGGTATTACAGAGGTAAGCCACCGCACCCAGCCCACATTTTCTATTAATGAGTTTTCTTAGCTCTTCATGTACATGCAACTGGAAACAAATATTACTTTTCTGGGCCACACTCCTTTCTCACACAAGTAGACTCTAAAAGGCTTTATTTTCAACTATTTGACCTTTTAAAGATTTAGAAACATAATTGTAAAAGACTCGATAATATTTCCAAAGGTTTCTCCCTGGAGAGTAAACCTGGGCTATTTTGGACATAGTGTGTCCTATCATTTAAGTTTAAAGAATAAAATATTCTGTGAAAACTCTCGAAGTGTGGAGAGATATGTGTGAAGGTCCTGCTATCATACAGGATCATTAGACATACCTTTGGGAAAGACAGTTGGGAAAGCTCTGCCTTTGGGTGGAGTATAGAACCTTATGACTTTTATTTTACAGATAATGTCCATATCTCCAGAATAAGGATGCTCTGGACTGGCTGACTTGCCACAGATAATAATTATATGTCTTCAGAGCTTCTGTCCCTTAAATCTTGGATGGTGTAGACAATATCTAAAGAAACAAGTCTCCTTCAGCAAGGATTTATAGCTCTGTCAATCCACAGAGATGCCTGATTCAGCTTTTAGCTTCCTGTTAGTTTCAAGTCATTATCAGAGATAAAAATTAAAATTGATTCTAGATCAATGGTTCTCAATGGAGGCAGGCAATTTTGTCCCTTTAGGGGTGTTTGGCAATACTTCCAGAACTTTGGGTTGTCACAACTGGGGGGTTGGAACACAGTGTGCTACTAGTATCTAGTGATAGAGATGTGAGATGCTGCTAAGCGCTGGACAATGCACCAGAGTGTTAGCCTCAACAAACAATTATTGGTCCAAAATGTCAAATGTAACAAGGTTATAAAATGCTGATTTTGATAGTTTTGTTGCAGTTGGAAAATAGCGCAGGCATCTCAAAGTACTCAAGCGACATATATTTATTTTTATGTATTTTTAGTAGAGACAAGATTTCACCATGTTGGCCAGGCTGGTCTCAAACTCCTGACCTCAGGTGATCAGCCTGCCTCGGCCTCCCAAAGTGCTAGGATTACAGGCATGAGCCACTGCGCTCGGCCCTGGTCTGCCATTTTCAATCTTCTCCCTGGAGTGTTTCGGTGAACTTAGGGGAACTGGATGATCCCTGTCCATTTCCTGTTTTTCAACTGCCAATACAAGGTGGTCCCCACTGTGGAATTCCTTGGAAAACAGGCCCAGAACTCTAGTGAGTAGACAATCAGGATAAATACTGAAAAAGAGAATATGCCAAACTTTATATTATTTAGATAAGTAAGATGGCGTGGTGGGCAGAATAATGAGCTAACAATAATGTCCACATTCTAATTCCTGGAACCTGTGAATATGTTACATTACATGGCAAAGGGAAATCAGGGTAACAGATGGAATTTAGGTTGCTAATTAGCTGATCTTGTGTTGGGGAGATTAGCCTGGATTATCCAGGTGGGCCCAATGAAATCACAAGTGTGATTACACAGGTACTTAAATGTTGAAGAGGGAGACAGAAGAATCAGTGAGTGAAGGGGGAAAGACTAGAGCGGCCATTGCTGACTTTCAAGATGGAAGAAGAGACTGTGAGTCAAGCAATGCCAGCCGTCTCTACAGGTTGGAAAATAAAATGGATACTGTCCGAGAGGCTCCAGATGGAATGTAGCCCTGCCAAAATTTTTATCTTAGCTCACTGAGCCCCATTTCGGAGCTCTGACCTCCACAACTGTAAGAAAATAAATGTATGTTGTTTTAAGCCACTAAGTTTGTGGTAATTTGTTACAGCAGCACTAAGAAATGAATCAAGATGGAGACTTCTCTGTTGCCTAGACAAATCAAGTGACACTTTTATGTAGCAACTTAGTAAAATTGCTACTTGCTGTATAATTTTTTATAAAGTTCCTTCCTGATCAGAGTCTTCTCACAAGTAGTTCCGAGGACAAGGAGGAAGAAAATTGGAAACACTTTTAAGACAACTAAAGATAGGCAGGGATCTCATCAAGCCTTTAATGACAGAAGAAAAACCAGGTAAGATGGCCTTATTTGCCAGGTGTTGTCTCTTGAGATTCTCAAATACCTTACAATTGGGAAAGGAATGGGAATAAAAAAACCTCTAAAACACTTTTGCTCCCCCAGCAGGCAAACTACTTCATTTGAACAAGGCCATAAGAACCAGGGAGAGGTGTATAAGGACAGGAATAAGATGAAGAGGTGGGGCCGAGTGTGGTGGCTCACACTCATAATCTCAGCACTTTGGGAGGCTGAGGCAGGAGACCTGCTTGAGTCTAGGAGTTCTAGACCAGCCTAGGCAATGTAGTGAGACTCTGTCTCTTAGAAAAAAAAAAAACCTAACACTTAGCCAAGCATGGCTGTGAATGCCTGTAGTCCCAGCTACTCTGGAGACTGAGGTGGGAAGATCCCAGGAGGCAGAGGTTGCAGTGAGCCATGATCGTGCCACTGCACTCCAGCCTGGGCCATAGAGGGAGACCCTATTTCAAAAAAAGAAAAAAAAAAAATTAAAAGGTGAACCAGCTGGCAATTATTTAGGTGTAACAAAAATGTTACTGAGCATTAAAACATCACTGGAAGTGTAAAGAGAGAAAATTGTATTTACCAGACACGAGCCACTGTGTCGGGGTCACAGACTTCTCCTTCATAGAAGATATGGTTAGAGAACTATTCTGCTGAGCAACTTGAGGTAGGGACGTTTTAAGGAAAATGGGTGTCACTGAATCCAGGATAATGTTTTAATGGAGATGCAAGCTTGGGGCCATAGCCGGACTACCTAAAACAATAAGGGTGAGACTCAGTATACCTTCTAGTGGTCCACCTTGCTACCATTTTCTTACTCTACATTTCCCCAAAGCAAATGGTAAGTAGATATTTGCAGAGTATGCCTTTCAAAGGTTCTAACCTGTTATCCTAACTCAGCTTGGTCCTAGTGTTTGTGATGTGTGTGTAATGAGATTCATCTACAGCAGGGGTGTCCAATCTTTTGGCTTTCCTGGGCCACATTAGAAGAAGAAGAATTGTTTCGGGCCACACATAAAATACAATAATACTAACAATAGCTGATGAGCTTAAAAAATGCAAAAAAAAATATGTATCATTCTGTTTTAAGAAAGTTTACAAATTTGTGTTAAGCTGCATTCAAAGCTGTCCTGGGCCACATGCGGCCCATGGGCTGTGGATTGGACAAGCGTGATCTACAGTGATGTCCAAGGTCATGTTTCTATACTATCCTGAGGTTTTGAAGTAATCTGACTTTTGGGAGCCTAAGGATATTATCTCCTTAGTTTTATTGTAACCAAGTTCTCAGAAGTGACAAGTTGGGTGACACGGCCAGAATTCTGGCCAGATTTCTGGCAGTTTAAATTGCCAGATATGGTTCTGAATCTCTTATCACTCTAGTGTTTACATAGTATAGTAAAACAACTTATGGAAAATATAAACAGAGTAGCTCAATAAAAAAACAAAAAATCTACACTAATTTTGGTGGGGCTTTATTATAATTTGTGTATTTTATGAGTTTGGTGCAGAGACATTGAAATTAGAACATACTATTTTAGATTTAAATATGGCACACACCTGTGGTTTTAGCTACTCAGGTGTGGTGGGAGCATTGCCTGAGCCCAAGAGTTTGAGGTTCCAATAAGCTGTGATCGCCCACTGCACTCCAGCCTGGGTGACAGAGCAAAACTCTGTCTTTAAAAATAAATGTATAGCTGGACGAGGTGGCTTATACCTGTAATCCCAGAACTTTGGGAGGCCGAGTCAGGTGGATCACCTGAGGTCAGGAGTTCGAGACCAGCCTGGCCAAAATGATGAAATCTCATCTCTACTAAAAATACAAAAAATTAACCAAGTGTGGTGGCACACACCTGTAATCCCAGCTACTCGGGAGGCTGAGACAGGAGAATCACTTGAACCCAGGAGGTGGGGGTTGCAGTGAGCCAAGATCGTGTCACTGCACTCCAGCCTGGGAAACAAGAGAGAAACGCCATCTCAATAAATTTATTAATTAATTAATAAAAAATTAAAGAATAAAAAGTAAAATGAGAAGACATTGAATTAGTAAAATGTATGCTGTTCAGTTTTTTTTTGGTGCTTGAATGGGATTGTGAAAGATAATATACATGAGATTACATCCCAAGGGACCATTTTAACCCCTTTAAAGGACTGAAAATAATATAGAAACAAAGCTAAGCTTTAATTATTCAACTTATCTTAATTATTCAAGTTTATCTTAAAAGATAATGCTTTTCAGTTATATAACATAAATCAACAGAGTTTGAAATGCAGGTGTTTACGTTTAGATAAGGCTAACTGGTATAAATTCAAATTCTCCTTCTGGTTTCTCTAAGGAAAATGTATTACACAGGGTAAGTGAAGATCAATAAGGAATAAAAGTTTTCAAAGATTCAGTTTCCTTCCCACCAATGGCAGCTCCAGGGGGTTGTTTGGTGGGACTTTAGTTCCTTACAGTTTCTCCTTCCCCAAAACCAAACAAACCTGCAAGTCAAAGCTGTGTTTGCTTGGCCAACGCAGCTACAAGACAAGCTCTCTAGTCCAGTTAACTCCATTGCTGTCCCTAACCCCTAACTTTATAGAAATTCAGGAGTCCGCACTACTTCTTCCTCAAGGACACAGCAAGGGGGATTTCAAAGGCAGGGCCTATTCTTGCAACACCTCATTAACACCTTGTTATGAAGAATCATCTCTTTGACCTTGATACTTTTTTCCAGAAAAGTAAATTATTTATTTCCACCTATATCCACATATGCTGCCCAGAAGCCACCCATTTATCTGACATGTTTTATTAAGGATACCAGATGTTCCTGCATAAGTTTTAGGTATCACACTTTCTGACAACAGAGTGTCTAGAGGAAAAACAGACCTTCAAGTAAATGTATACAGAGACTTTGTATGCCTCCCTGAATTAAATTTATTTTCAGAGCTATTAGCATACAGAGGCTGACAATTGCCCAGATCTACTTCCTAAAATCTAATTACCATTAATTTATTGACATACCTTCCTAGCCACCTCCCCACCTCCCCAATCCCCTCCTCCCTGCAAACCCTGGCATTACTGAAAGAAAAAACCTGGGGTTTTACTGTCTCTGTATCTGTTAAGTCAGGCTTTTGGATGATAGGTTTCTTTGGTTACCGGATGTCTACACAGGCCAAGGTAATTAGTCATTAGCATTTATGTGCTGCTAATTACCACTAGTGAGAAGTGCCTGGGAAACGCCAACACAGAGTGTTACAGCAATTTGTTTTGTGGGTTGGAGAGGTGGTTTGATTCCATGTCCTATTATATCCTCAGTATATACTAGGCGAAGTGGCATTGTAGATTTGAAGTGGCATTTAACTTTCAGCAGAGGATATCCTTCCTCTCACTTGGACATTTTCGTGCTAAAACAGCCCACTCGTCAAAACTCTTAGCTATTGTGGTGACAGATGTTACATGATACACAGCTAGGTAGAAAGCTGGCATCTGACAAGTTTGAGCTGCACGGGCACACATGTCAATGTGCCGTAAAATGCAGACACTCCCCCTCACAATCTGGATAAACACTTCTTGCTGAGCCTTTACTGTATCAATTTGGAACAGATGGGTTGCTGCTTTTCTGATGTATTATGACAAGCAGCAGCAACTACTAATCATAGCGCCAAGAACTGTTGGTGTCTAATGCTGTTCTTTTTCTATGTCACCTATTAAGTCATTGTTCTGCTCCTCAACAGAGATTTAAAAAGAAGAAGAAGAAGAAAGATTAGTTGACCATCCTTAGGGAGAGTAGAGAGTCTTTGGACCCAAGAGTTTTTCTCCTTTTGAGAGCTGGGTCTGCATCTTGCCGTCTGTACTGAATTCTGTAAATTTTCCTAGGCCTCAAACTCTGAAACCAGGTACCTGGGCAGTGTCTTAAGGAGGCAGACATGGGGAGAAGAGCTGGTTTAACCGGTGCCCAATAGGATATGAAGCCCCCATCAGTACAATCAGCCTTATAATATCCTTCACTCTTTTTTTTTTTTTTTTTTTTTTGAGACAGAGTCTTGCTCTGTCTCCCAGGCTGGAGTGCAGTGGCCCAATCTCAGCTCACTACAACCTCCGCCTCCCAGGTTCAAGTGATTCTCCTGCCTCAGCCTCCTGAGTAGCTGGGACTACAGACGTCCACCACCACTCCCGGCTAATTTTTGTATTTTTTTTTACTAGAGAAGGGGTTCACCATATCGGCCAGGCTGGTGTTGAACTCCTGACCTTGTGATCCACCCGCCTCGGCCTCCCAAAATGCTGGGATTACAGGCGTGAGCCACTGCGCCCGACCAATATCCTTCAGTCTTATCACACGAACTGTGGTTGGTCTCCTCTCTGCCCATGCTGCCACCCCAAGGCTCTGCAGATCCAATTTAGCCTGATTTTATTTACACGAAAACTTCAGGAGGTAAACTAGGGAAGATCTCTCTTGTGAATTACCCGTTGCCCAACCCCGTGTGACTGTCCTGGGTCATGCATGCCATGCGGACATCCCTGGCACCTTGAATCAAGCATATCAAATGCCTGGAGAGTTTCATCATCTGATTGGGCAGCAGATGGTGGTTTCAGGAACCAGGGTGCCAGAAAAAGGGATCAAAGTGAGCTTAAAATGTCCCAGTGAACTTCCAAAAGAAATGCTGCCTTTCCTTTTCACAAAGTCCACTTTCATAGTGAGGGGGCCTGCCTTCGCCCCCAGGCTCACTGTGGCGGCTCATGGCGCTGTCCAGATTTGTTTACTTTAGAAAGAGAGTGTAAAATTACTTCGTTCCTTTAGTGACAGTTACACTCCTTACAAGCTGGCTGATATATACTGAATTCACTGAGTGTGAAACGGGCCTCTGTGGGTCAGTGGGGCAAAGGAAAACCGCAGAGTGATTTATTGCCCTGAACGCTCTATTCACAGATAACAGAGAGGAAGGTGCTTGTTCCAGATCCAGGAGGGGTGGCCTTCTGTCTCACGACTAGGTAGTGCGAAACCAAGATGACTTAACCAGTCCTTCTATGACATTTATATTTCTTGTTAATACCTATGAAGCAAATTTCCGTCTGGAATCTAAAAATTGTGTCCTGTCAAAAGATGCAAAATATGAGTGTAGTGGTCAGTGATGTGGAATTTGGAGTCAAACATTCATAACCTGGCCGACTTTGTCATTTGCTTTCTGTGTGACCACGGAAAAATTACTTAGATGTGACTTCCTCCTCCATAAAGTTAGGATAACAATAGTATCCATTTTGCAGGGTTATTGTGAGGATCAAATGAAGAAATATTGCTTGCAGCTCATACACACAATCTATCTGTAAATTTGCTAGCTTGCTGGCCTCATTAACTTTGCGGAGAAAAATAACACAAAACAAGAAGGGGAAACTACGAACGATAAGTCACACTTTTTGAGTTCTTACTCTGTCCAACACTTTACATTTAATCTTCAGAAGAGCCCTGTGAAGTAGCATCGCTCACCACCCCATTCTACAAAGGAAGTAACAGAAGATTTTGAGAGGTAAGAAGCAACTTACTCCTGTCACATAGTTACTGAGTGGCAGGTAAGGATTTTAAACCTAGTTTTGAATCCAGTGTCTTCACCACTGTTTGTTATACTGTCTAAAAACATAATATGGGCCAGGCATAGTGGCTCACTCCTGTAATCCCAGTACTTTGGGAGGCCGAGGCAGGTGGATCACCTGAGGTCAGCAGTTCAAGACTAGCCTGGCCAACATGGTGAAACCCCATCTCTACTAAAAATACAAAAATTAGACTGGGTGTGGTGGCTCACGCCTGTAATCCCAGCACTTTAGGAGGCCGAGGGAGGTGGGTCACCTGAGGTCAGCAGTTCAAGATCAGCCTGACCATGGAGAAACCCTGTCTCTACTAAAAATACAAAATTAGCCAGGCATGGTGGTGCATGCCTGTAATCCCAGCTACTCGAGAGGCTGAGGCAGGAGAATCGCTTGAAACTGAGAGGTGGAGGTTGAGGTGAGCCGAGATTGCACAATTGCACTGCAGCCTGGGCAACTAGAGTGAAACTCTGTCTCAAAAAAAAAAAAAAAAAAATACAAAAATTAGCCGGCACCTGTAATCCCAGCCTAAAAAGAAAGAGAGAGGAAGGAAGGAAGGAAAGAAGGAAGGAAGGAAGGAAGGAAGGAAGGAAGGAAGGAAGGAAGGAAGGAAGGAAGGAAGGAAGGAAGGGAGGGAGGGAGGGAAAGAAGAAAGGATAATATGGTTCAAAATTGGCCAGCGTGACACTATGAAGGCCCCATCTCTGATTGCCAAAAGAAAACAAACAATAATGTGATGTGGAGTCCAAGCCCTCCTGGTAGATGCTGCTTTTATTTATTTATTTTTAAGCTATCTCCCACAGGAAGGAAGGATAGATGCTTCTTAATACATGGGGCTTGGCGTGTTCTGTTGTGGGGCTCTTCATGAGCTAAGAAATGAAAAGGGGGAAGGAGAATTTCCTGAAATTACTTGGGAATTTATACCTAAAGCATGGATATGCCTCAAGCCATAAGGAAATCCAAAAAAAGAAAATTGTTTTATGCCAAATACTGAGAGCAGTGTCTAACATGGACTAAATGCTGCAAAAACGACAAATATTGTTATGATTTATATTAATAGAGCACAGGGTATGGGGAAGAGCCAGTGAAGGCAGAAAGGCGTTATGCACACTTCGCTTTGAAGATTTTTCCCTAAAGTGAATATATTATCTTGAGAATTTAATAAATTCAACCTAACCCAAAAGGGGACTTAGAATTCCTTTGCATTTCTACCTATAGGGTGAAATCTGACATTTACTTCCACTTTATTAATTTCAGTTTGAAGGAACTTTTATCTGTGGATTTTACCTAGAAGCAGGCCACACTGTCCCCAGATAATGCCTTGGGATGGTCTGCTGGAACAAAGAATTACATAGTAAGGATTATACCAGAGAAATTAGTCTTTTTCCCTCAGTCAGTTACCTTTTTTTATCCTTCAATAAATGATGTAACTATTGATATTAAATTTAATTTTTTTTTGATACATGGTCTCTCTTTATCTCCTAGGTTAGAGGGCAGTGGCACCATTGTGGCTCACTGCAACCTCAACCCGCCAACCTCAAGTGACTCTCCCAATTCAGCCTCCCAAGTAGCTGGGACTACAGACGCATGCCATCACACCCAGCTAATTTTCTTGTATTTTTGTAGAGACAGGAAAATCAGAGCCATGTTGCCCAGGCTGGTCTCTAACTCCTGGACTCAAGCCACCCGCCCACCACAGCCTCCCCAAGTGTTAGGATGATAGGTGTGAGCCACCGTGCCTGGCTAGTGTAACTATCTAGTAAAACAAACAGGTATAACTATTAAATACTATTAGTAAGGCCATTGTTTAAACAAATATAGAACTCTATTCTCAATTTCTCACATAATAAGAATTCAGATTAATTTAAACTTGGTTTCTTTTCCAGGCCTAAATCAAACACTTCTTTTTCCTCACCATAAATTTTTGCTTTTTTTGTTTAAGTATAATCGCTAGCTCAGGGCTATGTTGTTGGTTTTTTTCTTTTAGAGATGGGGTCTTGCTTTGTTCCTTAGGCTGGAGTATAGTGGTATGGTCATAGCTCACTGTAGCCTCGACTCCTGGGCTCAAAAGATCCTCCCACCTTAGCCTCCCAAGTAGCTGGGACTAGGGGCACACATCACCATGATCAGCTAATTTTTACCTTTAAATATTAACGAGTCAGCAATTTTATTCTGATAAATAGCCAGTATGACTAAGTAGCCCAGAAAATAGTCCTACAACAGCTTCCTTAAAGGAGGAAAAGGAAATGTTTCATAGTCAGACAATAATTGTTTTATGGTCAAAGATTCACGTTTTACTCTAAGTACAAACTTCTTCAATTTCACAAATAAAGTCTTCCAAGAAAATCCATAAACTTCAGAGGCAACATAGTTAAAAATCCTTGACTTTGCTTCCCCCACTCCATCCCCTCAAGACAGAGTCTTGCTCTGTCGCCCAGGCTGGAGTGCAGTGGTATGATTTCGGCTCACTGCAACCTCCACCTCCCAGGTTCAAGCAATTCTCCTGCCTCAGCCTCCCAAGTAGCTGGGATTACAGGTGCATGCCACCACACCTGGCTAATTTTTTTTTTTTTTTGTATTTTTAGTAGAGATGGTGTTTCACCATGTTGGCCAGGCTGGTCTTGAACTCCTGACCTCATGATCCGCCCGCCTCAGCCTCCCAAAGTGCTGGGATTATAGGTGTGTGCCACTGCACCCGGCCTTACTAGTCTTTTAAGACAGCCACCTGTTCACACTTAAGCAAAAGACACGAAGTAGGTTTGTAAGTGCTCTCTGTTCTTAGATACCTGAGAGCAGGCCAGGCGCGGTGGCTCACGCCTGTAATCCCAGCACTTGGGGGAGGCCGAGGCGGGCAGATCATGAGGTCAGGAGATCAAGACCATCCCACCCAACATAGTGAAACCCCATCTGTACTAAAAACACAAAAATTAGCCAGACATGGTGGTGCATGCCTGTAATCCCAGCTACACAGGAGGCGGAGGCAGGATAATCCCTTGAACTAGGGAGTTGGAGGTTGCAGTGAACCGAGATGGCGCCACAGCACTCTAGCCTGGCGGCAGAGCAAGACTCCTTCTCAAAAAAACAAACAAACAAAAGAATACCCAAGAGCAGTTTTATCTTTCCCAAGGTCACCTCTGGTCTTCTCGTTTTCCTGACTCCTCATTCTATTTAGAAAGAGGAGAAAGGGAAAGCAGTTTAAAAACAAAAAATAAAAAAATAAAAATAAATTCACAAGTAGCTTCTCTATGATGAAAGCAGGTCATATATTTTCTTTTTTTTTCTTTCTTTTTTTTTTTTTTTGAGACGGAGTCTCGCTCTGTCGCCCAGGCTGGAGTGTAGTGGCTGGATCTCAGCTCACTGCAAGCTCCGCCTCCCAGGTTTACGCCATTCTCCTGCCTCAGCCTCCGGAGTAGCTGGGACTACAGGCGCCCGCCACCTCGCCCGGCTAGTTTTTTGTATTTTTTAGTAGAGACGGGGTTTCACAGTGTTAGCCAGGATGATCTCGATCTCCTGACCTCGTGATCCGCCTGTCTCGGCCTCCCAAAGTGCTGGGATTACAGGCGTGAGCCACCGCTCCCGGCCCATATATTTTCTTTCTTTCTGTTGTTTTTTTTTTTTTTTTTTTTTTTTTTTTTTTTTTTTTTGGAGCCAGGGTCTTGCTCTGTGGCCCAGGCTGGAGTGCAGTGGCACAATCACTGCTCATTGCAGCTTCAACCTCCTGGGCTCAAGCGATCCTCCCACTTCAGCCTCCTGAGTAGCTGGAACTACAGGCATGCACCACCACTCTTGGCTAATTTTTAAATGTTTTTGTACAGGCGGGATCTCACTATGTTTCCCATGCTGGTTTTGAATTCCTGGGCTCAAGCTGTATACTCCCAAAGTGCTGGGATTACAGGTATGAGCCACCATGCCATCTTTTTATTATTTATTTATTTATTTATTTTTCAGAGAGAGTTTCACTCTTGTTGCTTAGGCTGGAGTGCAATGGCACAATCTTGGCTCACTGCAATCACCACCTCCCGGGTTCAAGCGATTCTCCTGCCCCAGCCTCCCAAGTAACTGAGACTACAGGCATGCACCACACCCAGCTAATTTTGTACTTTTAGTAGAGATGAGGTTTCACCATGTTAGTCAGGCTGTTCTCAAACTCCTGACCTCAGATGATCCACCAACTTTGGCCTCCCAAACTGTTGAAAATACAGGCGTGAGCCACTGTGCCCGGTCCCGTACCCGGTCCCCATGTTTTACTTTCTAATGCAGCACACCAACATGGCACATGTATACATATGTAACAAACCTGCACGTTATGCACATGTACCCTAGAACTTAAAGTATAATTTAAAAAAAAAAAAAAAGAAATGTCTTTCCACCTCACTGTAGGTAGCCTTCTACTTTTATATACAATATATTTCTGTAAATGTGTTTGATGATCAAATGTGTGAAAATGGAAAATTAGATTAACATGTTAGAGTAGGCTGAGTAATAAATTGCCCCCCAAAAAGACGTCCACATCTTAATGCTCAGAATCTGTGAATATGTTATCTTACACTGCCTAGGAAATTTTGCAGGTGTGATTCAATGAAGGCTTTGGAGGTTGGGAGATTATTCTGGATTATCCAGATGTGCCCAGTATAATCACAAAGGTCCTTATAAGGAAAGAGTAGAGTCCCAGAGAAAACGCAAGGACGGAAGCAGAGGTCAGAGAGGAGAAAACATGGTACAGTGCTGACTTCGAAGACTGAGAAAGGGGCCATAAGACAAGAAAAGTCGGTGGCCACTAGAAGCCAGAAAAGGCAAGAAAACAGATTCTTCCTTGAGCCTTCAGAAGGAACGCAGCCCAACAGACCTATTTCAGACTTCTGACCTCCAGAGCTATAAGCTAATACATCTGTCATATTTTAGCCATTCAGTTCATGGTAACTTGTTATGGCAGCAATAGGAAACTAATACTTCTGTTTATGGGGGCCTAGGATCCCAGAGGAATAGTATATATTATAACATTTCTTAATTAAAATTTTCTCTGTTGCTGCTTTTTTTGGGAGCTAAAGGGTCCTGAACAGGTAAGAATCTTCACAGGTACCCAGATCCCAGGAAGCAGGAAGGCTGGGAGTGTGTCACGAAAGGAACCAAGTTAGGCTGCCTGCCTGTCACCCCAGGGCTTCAGGAAGTTAAGCTAGGTATTGCCAAACCCACCCCCAGTTCTGCTTCTCTCACGCCCACTGCCTTTCACCTACCCTGTTTAGACCACAGGCACTTCTGATTGTCAACCTGCTTCGTGCGGGTACCCTGGGGTGTGGACGTCAAAGGAGTTTGTCTTTCTCTGTCCCCACGCCAAGGGGTGCTCTGGCCTGAGATCCCCCATTGCACATAGCTGCCAGCAGAGCTACACCTGGTTAATTGCCCAGCAAACTGCCTTTGCTCCACGCCCACCTTTGAGGACTCTAAGGAGGGGAGAGAAGGGAAGGCAGGACTATGGGGTGATACCGGCCCTGCATGTGTTCCTTGTATGAGTCAGCAAGCTTGAGGGCCCCAGCACACCAGAGGCTTGGAGATGGGGGCAGCACGCAAAATGCTGGTGGGCACAGGAGGCACAGGCAGGAACAGAGCACTGCCCTTCAAAGGTTTACAAACAAAGATACATACTTGTTTCCAGCCAGGTGCGGTGGCTCATGACTGTAATCCCAGCACTTTGGGAGGCCAAGGTGGGCGGATCACCTGAGGTCAGGAGTTCGAGACCAGCTTGGCCAACATGGTGAAACCCCATCTCTACTAAAAATACAAAAATTATTCTGATGTGGTGGTGGGTGCCTGTAGTCCCAGCAACTCGGGAGGCTGAGGCAGGAGAATTGCTTGAGCCAAGGTCACTCCGCTGCACTGCAGCCTGGGTGATGGAGTGAGACTGTCTCAAAAAACAAAACAAAACAAAAAACAGATACATACTTGTTTCCACACACCCTGAATTCCTGCTCAAAAAGTAATAAAAAGTGATCTAAACAACCAGCCCAGAATGCCTAGGGAACAAAGGCAGAATTCAGTTGATGTGGTTTGGAGTTGCCCCAGTCGGCTTCATAGCTAACCAATTTACTAAGTATGGCCTGAACACTTTAAATATAAAGATAAATTTGATAGCATTTTCTAAAGATGTGGAGTCAGGGCGTAGGCTGAATGATCTCTACCGTGAACTGGCTCAAACTGTAATCAAACCCTTTTTCCCCTAAATTTAATAATCCAGAAAGTCAGTTTCCTAATTAAAGTCATACTCTATTGGCATAAAGTTTTAATTTGTTTTGTGGTTGCTGACTCTGGTATTAAATAGTTAATCCCTTTGTACTGAGCAGAGTGCTTTTGTTACATATTTTAGGCTCCTTATATTTTATTCTAAGAAACTCAGTTTTTTTTCCCAGTTGAGAAAAATGAGAATCTCAAATATTGAGAAAAAACCTGGTTTTAGGAAAGGCAGAAGATAATAGGAAGAGCCCTGATTTTCTCATGGGAAGACCCCAGTTCTTCTCCCAGCTCTGCGGCTTCTTACACAGACACTGCTCAAACCAGTTAATCTTTCTAAGATCCTGTTTCCCCATCCATAAAGTGAAATAATCAGAGCCCTACCTCTTTTGGAATAAGTAAGGAGTAAATGAAATATTCCATATGAC
Source organism: Piliocolobus tephrosceles (assembly GCF_002776525.5). Lineage (NCBI taxonomy): Eukaryota > Metazoa > Chordata > Mammalia > Primates > Cercopithecidae > Piliocolobus > Piliocolobus tephrosceles. The sequence goes on along the minus strand of NC_045440.1, from coordinate 81,245,126 downwards.
ATGCTCAGCATAATGCCTGCCACACAAAAGTGTTCAATTAGTACTTAATTCTTGTTATTATACTTTTATCATTATTTGTATTTAACTATCTTGCTGAGTTGTTTGGAAGCCAAATGAGGTCATTTATTAGAGTTATTGCTATGTGCTAAGCATTACAATAGGTGCAGGAGAATACAAATGTGAACGCCTGCAAGGAACTTACACAGAACTTACAAGGAACTTACACAGAAAGGCACTAATTTGATAAAAATACAACTCTAGAGCTCTAAATACAGATATAAATGTAAAATACAATTCCATAGCTCTACAGCAAAAGGAACTAATATCAACCTACCAGCAGTTCATCAAGCATAATTTGATTAACCACAGTAGGTGTCTTTCTAGGCTGCCTCATGGAGGACATCTTATGATAAATTGGAAGCCCATGCTAATATAGTTTGTGTGAATATGGTCTTTAAGAGTTACTATGGCCAGGCTGGGCACCGTGGCTCAAGCCTGTAATCCCAGCACTTTGGGAGGCTGAGGCAGGCAGATCACTTAACGCCAGGAGTTCGAGACCAGCCTGGCCAATATAGTGAAGCCTCATCTCTATTAAAAATACAAAAAATTAGCCAGGTGTGGTGGCAGTCATCTGTAATTCCAGCTACATGAGAGGCTGAGGCAGAAGAATTGCTTGAATCTAGGAGCCAGAGGCTGCAGTGAGCCAAAATCTTGCAACTGCACTCCAGCCTGGGCAACAGCACAACACTCCATCTCCAAAATAAATAAATAAATAAGTTTTTATGGCCAGACTGGGCACCATGGCTCATGCCTGTAATCTCAACACTTTGGGAGGCCGAGGCTGGCAGATCACTTGAGGCCAGGAGTTTCAGACCAGCCTGGTCAACATGGCGAGACGCCTGTCTCTACTAAAAAATACAAAAATTAGCCGAGTGTGGTGGTGGGCACCTGTAGTCCCAGCTACTTGGGACTGTAGCTGTAGTCCCCGCTACTCAGCTGAGGCAGGAGAATTGCCTGAACCTGGGAGGCAGAGGTTGCAGATCATGCCACTGCCCTCCAGCCTGGGCAACAGAGCGAGACCCTGTCTCAATAAATAAATAAACATAAAACCACATAGATTAGCTAATTATTAGGAATCACAGGAAAAATCAACAGAAATACAAGCCATGACATGTTTATACACACATTTATAACCTAGTTAGCAAAATAATATTTCAGCACATGGGCAGTCCATGAGGAAATTTTTTAAAATATTTAAGCACATGAAACAACTAGACAACATTTCAAGAGAGTGTATAATTGGTGTGGTTTGTGTGTGGCATCAGAAGAGGGAGGTATCAATGGGAAGAGATCCACTGATCACCCTGGGTGCTTGGTTCTAAAATGACAGCAATGCATATAAAGTGAGAATCATGATGCATAACTATGACTGACGGTGAGTCATTTACTGTGGCCCTCCTAGAAATCCCCAAGCAAGCAAACTTGAAAACCTTTATTTAACCCTGCCTTCCATTCAAGCATTCATCCTACTTCTCTCCTTTAAAAAAAAAATAATAATAATAACATTGGGAGGGCACAGTGGCTCATGCCTGTAATCCCAGCACTTTGGGAGGCCGAGGTGGGCAGATCACCTGAGGTCAGGAGTTCGAGACGAGGCTGGCTAGCCTGGTGAAACCCTGTCTTTACTAAAAATACAAAAATTAGCCAAGCATGGTTTTGGGCGCCTGTAATCCCAGCTACTCAGGAGGCTGAAGGAGGAGAATCACTTGAACCCAGGAGGTGGAGGTTGCAATGGGCTGAGACTTCACCATTGCATTCTAGCCTGGGTGACAAGAGCAAAACTCTGCCTCAAAAAATAATAATAATAATAATTTTTTACTATAGGCGAGCGCCACTATGCCCAGCTTTACCTACTTATCTTTTTTAACTAACAGACTTTTCTTATAAAAAAATGCATGCCCATTATAGAAAATTCAGAAAACTCAGAAAAGTATCAAGAATAAAATATTGATAATTTAATATTATAGACATAAGTGCTACTAATATTTTGCCTGTTTTCTAGAGATTTTTTTTTTTTTTTTTTTTTTTTCTTTGAGATGGGTTTTTGCTTTGTCCCCCAGGCTGCTCTGCTTCCCGGGTTCATGCCATTCTCCTCCCGAGTAGCTGGGACAACAGGCGCCTGCCACAACGCCTGGCTAATTTTTTTTTTTTTTTTTTTTTTTTTTGTATTTTTAGTAGAGACAGGGTTTCACCATATTAGCCAGGATGGTCTGGATCTCCTGACCTTGTGATCCACCCGCCTTGGCCTCCCAAAGCGCTGGGATTACAGTCGTGAGCCATCGCACCTGGCCTTTTCTAGAGATTTCTAAAAAATTTACAACTTCCACATAGGTAACTGATATGCCAACTGATATTTTACCCTGAACTTTGGGTTTACAATCTCCTGCTCATTTCTGACCCTCGGTTCTGATTCCACTGAATTTAACTGTGTCTCATCTTTGCAAGCTGCTTTTTTCTCAACCAATCCAAAGGCAGAAGACCATTCTTTTTGCTTGGTGTTCCTCCCTTGAAACTGCTACAGAAGACATTTCTGTATTTTGTAGATCTTACTGAATGTCTGGGAAAATGGAGGTGGTTTTTATATTGAATACATGAGACTTGAATATTAATATTCCTTTCCTAAAATATTTTGATTACTTCACCAAATAGAGTTTCTTACCACTGCTCTCTATAGGATCCAGCCTTCTAACCTTACTGTTATTTAGAATTGGTCTGTCAAGTCACCACAAGAGTGAATTGGGATTTTGATTAGTTGTAGTAAACACTTAAATTAATTTGAGTTTTTTTTTGTTTGTTTTAATAGTTTTTTTAAAAAACTTACGTCTTTGGGGTACTTTGTTGGTAGAGGATAATATGATTTACAAAGAGTTAATGTTTTGCTTATTTGTTGTGTTTATTTTCAATAATTATACCTCTTTCTCTTGTACTTAGGCATTGAATTACAAGTTTCAAATCAATGTAAAATAATAGCAGTGATAATGGGCATCTTTGTCTTACACCCAAAATTTCTGTATAACAGCCATCTCCATGTCCTAATGCTACTTTTGGACTGTCTTTAATTGGATGTCTTCCTCTGCCTTCCAACTAGAAATATATATCTTAAATTGCTATTGGATGCTATTGACAGCTCTTCCTTTCTTTGAACTCTCTCCTCCCTGGGCTTCCATGATCCACATGGCCACAATTTTATTCTTTTCTCTCTTCATTCACACATCCTACTGTTTTCTTTTCTTTTCTCTCTCTCCTCCTTTCCTTCTTTCTTCCTTCCATTTCTTCCTTCATTTATTCTGTTTATTGAACACATCTTCAACAAACATGCTTCCTCTTTTCTTTTCTCTAAGCCTTTACATTAAGGTACAGCTCTTTCTCATATCTACTGTATATACCTTTCCAGCTCTTGCCTTCTTGCCTATATTTAAATATTGTCTGCAACTCTGACTACTCTCTGAACAGCTCTGCTTGGACATTCCATAGGAAATGCTAATTCGTGAGTCCAAAATGAAACTCTCCATCATTCCTCAAGTCAGCTCATCTTCCAATTTCTCATTTCCCGCCCTCAAAAAATACTGCATCTTAGAATCACTATTGACTTATTTTATCTTCTTCTATGCTCATTCCTAACTCTACGCCTTGGTGCATGCTGCTGTCCCCAGCCTAGAATACCTTTTTGCTCCCTTCTATTTGTCCAAATTTTATTCATCCTAAAAGGTAGGTTCAGGCTGGGCGCGGTGGCTCACTCCTGTAATCCCAGCACTTTGGGAAGCCGAGGCAGGCGGATTACGAGGTCAGGAGCTCGAGACCAGCCTGACCAATATGGTGAAACACCATCTCTACTAAATATACAAAAATTAGCCAGACATGGTAGTGCGTGCCTGTAATCCCAGCTACTCAGGAGGCTGAGGCAGGAAAATTGCTTGAACCTGGGAGGTGGAGCTTGCAGTGAGCCGAGATCACACCACTGCACTCCAGCCTGGGCGACAGGGCAAGACTCCATCTCAAAAAAAATAGGTAGGTTCTTCCCTCCTCTGTGTGGCTATTCATGACCCCTCCAGCCTGCATGCTTCTCCTCCTTTCTGCATTATCCCAGCACTGGCCTGTGTCACTTGCCATGACCAGGACACACCTAGGAACAGATGCAGGCTGAATTTAAAGCCAAGTCTGTTTGGCTCCAGAACCTGTGCCCTCAGCTTCCAGGCCTTGTCCAGCTCCCTTGACATATTCACTGCTTCCCATCCTTATGCCCAAAGAGGACTCAGGATAGGAGCCAAGTGCAGGTCCTTTGCAGTATTCTCCTTTCTAAACACCTTTAGAAGAACCACCATATTCAAAGAAATCACAGGGACTGGCTACGGTGACATCAAGGGCAATGCATGACCAGATAAATTCCTCTGGCAGTCATGAAATAAGATGGAGCCAAAACCACCAGAGAAGAAGCTGAGATACAAGAGGCAGCACATGATGGAAGACAATCCCCTGGCAGTGAGGCCTGAGAGCTGTCTGTGCGAGCCAGGAAAAAGTTCCTGTCATGGTCAGAATCTAGTGTAACTAACTGTAAAATATGACCCAATGAAGAGGTATGTCAGCAACAGACAGAGGCCTCCTTCATGCTGCCCTTGGAGCAATGAACAAAGCAATAAAATTACACTCCAGTGCAAGGGTGAAAATAATAACTACTTCATAACCTTGTTTTATTTATTTATTTAGATGGAGTCTTGCTCTGTCACCCAGGCTGGAGTGCGATGGTGCCATCTCAGCTTACTGCAACCTCTACCTCCTGGGTTCAAGCGATTCTCCTGCCTCAGCCTCCGGAGTAGCTGGGATTACAGGCACGTGCCACCACGCCTGGCTAATTTTTGTATTTTTAGTAGAGATGGGGTTTCACCATGTTGGTCAGGCTAGTCTTGAACTCCTGACCTCAGGTGATCCACCTACCTTGGCTTCCCAAAGTGCTGAGATTACAGGCATGAGCCACTGCAGCCAGCCCATAAACTTGTTTTAAATCAACTAATACACACTATGCACTGAGGACTATCCCTGGAAAATAACAAGTATCTAATAAATGACAGCTATATTATTAATTAAATTATGGTGCCCAAAGTAAAAGGTTTTTCTTACCATCTCCATATAAAGATAGAAAGTCTAGCAGGAAAAATACAAAATTTTAAACCTTCAAATAATTTACTGTATTGGTCAAGAGTAAAAAAAAAAAGAAAATCAGGCAGGGTGCAGTGGCTCATACCAGTAATCCCAGCACTTTGAGAGGCTGAGGCAGGAGGATCACTGGAGGCCAGGAGTTCAAGACCAGCCTGGTCAACATAGCAAACTCTCATCTCTAAAAAAAAAAAAAAAAAAAAAAAATTAATTTGGAAAATTAAAAAAAAAATCATCACACTCGCAATTCATGCAACCTAGTTAATGAAAAGAGTTATTCAGATCTATTGTGGTAAATAAATATTAAATATGTTATTAGCCGGAAGTAAAGCATTTCTGAAAAATTGACTATTGCTTCACCAATTATTTATTCGATGCCTATTGTGTGTCAGGCATAATAAGTTCATTGCCCCCATGGGGCATAGAGATTAGCAGCTGGAAAGTTGAAGAGTTATACAAATATAACTTATAAAGCTGAGAAGGAATACAAACTGTGGGTGAGAGTTCACAGAAGTTCTTTGACTAAGTGATATTTAAGATAAAACCTAAAAAATAATTTATCTGGGCCGGGCGCGGTGGCTCAAGCCTGTAATCCCAGCACTTTGGGAGGCCGAGACGGGTGGATCACGAGGTCAGGAGATAGAGACCATCCTGGCTAACACCGTGAAACCCTGTCTCTACTAAAAAATACAAAAAACTAGCCGGGCGAGGTGGCGGGCGCTTGTAGTCCCAGCTACTCGGGAGGCTGAGGCAGGAGAATGGCGTAAACCCAGGAGGCGGAGCTTGCAGTGAGCTGAGATCCGGCCACTGCACTCCAGCCTGGGCGATAGAGCGAGACTCCGTCTCAAAAAAAAAAAAAATAATAATAATAATTTATCTGGCCAGGTACGGTGGCTCATTCCTGTAATCTCAGCACTTTGGGAGGCTGAGGCAGGTGGATCACTTGAGGTCAGGAGTTCAAGACCACCCTGGCCAACATGGTGAAACCCCATCCCTACTAAAAATACAAAAATTAGGCCAGGCGTGCTGGCTCACACCTGTAATCCCAACACTTTGGGAGGCTGAGGCGGGTGGACCACCTGAGGCCGGGAGATCGAGTCCAGTCTGGCCAACATGATGAAACGCCGTCTCTACTAATAATACAAAAATTAGTTGGGCATGGTGGTGCAACACTTGTAATCCCAGCTACTCGGGGGGACTGAGGCATGAGAATCGCTTGCACCCAGGAGGTGGAGGTTGTGGTGAGCCAAGATTGCACTCCAGCCTGGGCAACAAGAACGAAACTCTGTCTCAAAAAAAAAAAAAAAAAAATTAGCTGGGCATGGTAGTATGTGCTTGTAGTCCCAGCTACTTAGACAGCTGAGGCAGAAGACTCGCTTAAACCCAAGAGGCGGAGGTTGCAGTGAACCAAGACTATACCACTGCACTCCAGCCTGAGTGACGGAATGAGACTCTGTCTCAAAAAAATAAAAGAATAACTTATCTATGTATCTATGTTCAAGTTGGTTAGGTTAAGCTAATATATTCCAGGCAGAAGTCCAAGATGGAAGAAGAGTGGCTTCTTATTGGAAAGAACTGAGAGGACAATTTCTGGAACAGAAAGAATGGGATATGGAATGAGATATGTTGAACCTCAACAACTAGGCAGAGGGAGGATCACAAAGCATCTCATCAGTCTTAGGGATTTGGGCTTTTATCCTAGAGGCAACAAGAAACCTTTCAAGAGTATAAGGAGAGATTGGGGATGGTGGCTCACTCCTGTAATCCCAGCACTTCCGGAGGCCAAGACAAGTGGACCACTGAGGTCAGGAGTTCTAGACTAGCCTGGCCAACATGGTAAAACCCCATCTCTACCAAAAATACAAAAATTGGCTGGGTGTGGTGGTGAGCAACTGTAATCCCAGATACTTGGGAGGCTGAGGCATGAGAATCACTTGAACCCAGGAGGTAGAGGTTGCAGTGAGCCGAGATCACGCCACTGCACTCCAGCCTGGGCCACAAGAGCAAAACTCCATCTCAAAAAAAAAAAAGAGTGTAAGGAGAGAATCAACGCAATCAAATGTGCTTTAATGGGAGGGTAAGAGGTTTTCACAGCAGTCTGCTTGATGGTAACTTGCACTTGGTGTGGTGACGATGATACGGGGAGGCAAATGGGTTGAAGATGTATTTAGAAGATAGAATAGAAAAGACTTGGTGATTAATTAATGGGGAGGGGGCACCATAAGGAAAAGGAAGTCATCAAGTAGTCAAGGAAAGGTCAACAATGACTCCCAGGTTTCTGGCTGGAGCAGCTGAGGGGGTGGTGGTGCCCTTTACTACAATGCAGGACAGGCTGGGCGCGGTGGCTCACGCCTGTAATCCCAGCACTTTGGGAGGCCAAGACGGGCAGATCACATGAGGTCAGGAGTTCGAGGCCAGCCTGGCCAACATGGTGAAACCTCGGCTCTACTAAAATTACAAAAATTAGCCTGGCCTGGTGGCGGGCACCTGTAATCCCAGCTACTCGGGAGTCTGAGGCAGGAGAATCACTTGAGCCCGGGAGGCAGAGGTTGCAGTGAGCCGAGATTGCGCCACTGCACTCCGGCCTGGGCAACAGAGTAAGACTCCGTCTCAAAAAATAAATAAATAAAACAAAATAAAGTGGAGGACACTGAAGAAAACAAGAATTTGGGGATAGGAAGTCACTGAAGAAAGTAAGAATTTCCATTTTAGAAAATATCGAGCTTCTTCTCATTTATTTGCTGCTATAGCCTCATAATGATACAAGCAGTTACATGCATGGGATAAAATAATATTGGGACATTGTAAATTGAAATGAAGTAACCCTTTTCATCTTTTCTGCATGGACAAGACATTGTTTTTGGTTAAAAAAAAAAGAAAAGAAACAAAAAGAAAATTCTGAGCTTTGCATGCCTATTATGACACATGATGTGGACGTGGACATGTCCAGTTGACCACTGGATAGACAGTGATGAAGTTCTAAGAAAAGTCTTTGCTGGAGTAATCAATTTAAGAATCACCAGCATGAAGATGATAATGGGAGTCTCAAGAGTAAATGGGATCACCTGACAAGAATTTGCAGAGTGACAAGAACAGAGGAACTCAGGATGCAGCCCTTAGGAATCCCAGCATGTAATAAACAGTACAGGAGGAGACTGAGGAGATAAACCACAGCAGACAGGTCACCAGGAGGACCCACCACAAAACCAGGGACAGAAGAGAGGTCATGAAGGGATGATTGGTTGTGTCAAACATTACTAAGACATTGAGATTTAAATCCGGATTGAAGTGTACATTAGATTTATTAGCATGGAAGTCTTTTTAAATCTTAATACGAATATAGTACTCAAATAACTAAGGCAAAGTTCTCTCAGGTAGCCTCTTGATCCCAGTCCACTTGTTTTGGGAACCAGGCTATGCTTGCTTCCTGGAGTGGAATTAAAAGTCAGTATGGGTGGCACTTTGGGAGGCCAAGGCAGGCAGATCACCTGAAGTTGGGAGTTCAAGACCAGCCTGACCAACATGGAGAAACCCTGTTTATACTAAAAATACAAAATTGGGTGAGTGTGGTGGTGCAAGCCTGTAATCCCAGCTACTTGGGAGCCTGAGGCAAGAGAATTGCTTGAACCTGGGAGGCGGAGGTTGCAGTGAGCCGAGATCATGCCATTACACTCCAACCTGGGCAACAATAGCGAACTCCATCTAAAAAAAAAAAAAAAAGTCAGTATGGGAGCTATGACCACAAGAAATCTGCCTACAGGAAAAAGGCATGTGAGGGGAAATGAAGCATGTGAACAATTTATATAGAGGCATTACAGGCAGATTTTATATATTATTTTCTTTTATTATACTTTTTTTATACTTTTTAAATTTTGAGGATTTGGAAACTCTTTTTGTCTTTTTTTTTGAGATAGCATCTTGCACTGTTGCCCAGGCTGTAGTGCGGTGGCACAATGACTGCTCACTGCAGCCTCAATCTTACAGGCACAACTGATCCTTCCACCACAGCCTCCCAAGTAGCTAGGACCACAGGCGTGCACCACCATGGCTGACTAATTTTTTTTTTTTTTTTGTAGAGATAACATCTCCCTATGTTGCCCAGGCTAGTCTCAAACTCCTGGGCTCAAATGATCCTCCCATCTCAGCCTCCCAAAGTGCTGAGATTACAGACATGAGCCACTGCACATAGGCAGAGTTTCTTTAAAAGTATATACAAATGTTTATGGATTATACTTTGGTGGGGGAAAACAATATTCTCAGGAAACAGAAATATGGAGGCTGAATTGGAAAGTGAAGGATGTAAAGGATGACAAAATACGACATTAGGAATAGAGTTCTTTGGACAGGACACATTTGGCCACAAGGGATAGAAAGAGTCAAGGCTGTGCTAGACGGGAACCTGTGACCAGGGGAAGTTGCGAAAGTGTTTAATGTTGATGCAAAAAGCTGGCAGAGAGGGCAAGACTGGAGTCACAGAGAGTGCAGAAGACACAGTGAGCACAAAGTTCAGAACCCAGAATGGAGACACGCCCCCTTCATCGGTCCAGGGTGAAGGGAAGGCAGTTCAGGTGTAGCAATTTGGGAACCGGAAGTTGACAGTGGCTCAGACAATCACTAGTTTATGAAGTTGAAGGCAAGATCCCTGGCAAGAATAAGAGGGCATAGCAGGTAGTCAAGGAATAAAGAGGCTGGAGAAGTGTTGCAATATGTTTCTTTTGTTTTTGTTTTTTTTTTTTGAGGCAGCTTCTCATTGTGTCACCCAGGCTAGAATGCAATGGCACAATCTCGACTCACTGCAACCTCTGCCTCCCAGGTTCAAGTCATCCTCCTACCTCAACCTCTTGAGTACCTGGGACTACAGGCACATGCCACCATGCCAGGCTAATTTTTGTATTTTTTTGTAGGGAGAGGGTCTCACTGTCCTACCCAGGCTGGTCTCGAACTCCTGGACTCAAGCTATCCACCCGACTCAGCCTCCCAAAGTGTTGGGATTATAGGCGTGAGCCACTGCACGCGGCCTGGAATATGTTTCAAAGAACTTTTTATTAATAAACATGGTTCAATTCTGAGGAGCTGTAGTTTTTACTATTAGTACACTTTGCAATTAAGTAACACATATTCAAGGGCCTTAACATGGTTTACGTTAGACACTAGAGATCAATTAAGAAATTATATCAGTATTAGGAGAGAATTAATGATTGTAATGAAATACATAAAACATTAATTACTGTTATGATAACTTTTGATTCATATATAATGAAGTTTTTAATACTTGAAATTATATTTTTTAAACTTCACATAAAACTGTCACAATTTTATGTTGGACCTATACTAAAAATGCTCTTTTTATCAAGAAAATTTAGGTGGGTTTTGCTCCCTGTCTTTTTGCAGTATTTGATTAACTTTTCTTCCATTTTCTGATCCACCTAATACAATAAACATTTTTGTATATCCATTCCTTAAACTATAGATATTTTCTACACCTTCTATCCTTCTGAATAAACTACTATTAAAACAATAGTACATTCTCCTCCCAACACAGTAATTTTCTCTTTGTTTAACAATAACAACTAATAATGTGCATTGTCTTCACTTTTTCAAAGTGCATTCACATACATGATTCTATTTATCACCATAACAACACTATAACTTATGTATTATGGTCATAATTTCATATGTAAAGAAACCAAGATTACTTCCTCAAAATCACCTGACTAGCAAAAAGCAAAGCTTGAAACCATAAAAAAGAACAAGATCATTTCCTTTGTAGGGACATGGATGGAGCTGAAGGCCGTTATCCTTAGCAAACTAACACAGGAACAGAGAACCAAATGCTGTATGTTCTCACTTATAAGTGGGAGCTAAATGATGAGAACACGTGGACACATAGAAGGGAACAACACACACGGGGGCCTTTTGGAGGGTGAAGTGGGAAAGGAGGGAGAGGCTCAGGAAACATAACTAATGGGTACTAGGTTTAACACCTGGGTGATGAAATAATCTGTGCAACAAACCCCCATGACACAAGTTTACCTATGCAACAAGCCTGCACTTGTACCCCTGACCTTAAAATAAAAGTTAAAAAATAAAAAAGCTATGATTTAAATCCAAATCTTCTGATTCTTCAACTCAAATGCATTTATTTCCACTATCCCAGTGTTTCCTAGATGGCCTATGAAGAAATATATTTTATTTAAATTGTTACAGATTTTAGTGTAACTTTACATAAATCATTTAAATAATATGGTGATCAGTTTAACTACAGTCATATATCCCATAATTATGGGGATATGTTCTGAGAAATGTGCCTTTAGGCAATTTTGCCATTGTGTGAGCATCATAGAATGTACTTACACAAACCTAGATAGTATAGGCTATTACACACATCGGCTGTATGGTATAGCCCAGGGGTCCCCAACCCCTGTACCGCGGACAGGTACTGGTCCATGGCCTGTTAGGAACTGGGCCACACAGCAGGGAGTGAGCAAGCGAGGCTTCATCTATCTTTGCGGCCTCTCCCCATTGCTTGCATTATCTCCTGAGCTCCAGCTCCTGTCAGATCAGCAGCAGCATTGGATTCTCATAGGTGTGCAAACCCTCTTGTGAACTGTGCATGCGAGGGATCTAGGTTGTGCACTCCTTACGAGCCTGATGATCTGAGGTGCAATAGTTTCATCCCAAAACCATCCCTTTACCCCACCCCATCTGTGGAAAAATTGTCTCCCGTGAAACTGGTCCCTGGTGCCAAAAATGTTAGGTCTGCTGGTATAGCCTATAGCTTCTAAACTACAAACCTATATAGCATGTTACTGTACTGACTGTAGGCAATTGTCACATGATGGTAAGTACTTGTGTATCTAAACTTATCTAAACATGAAAAAGGTACAATAAAAATACAGTATAGACTGGGCGCAGTGGCTCACACCTGTAATCTCAGCACTTTGGGAAGCTGAGGCAGGTGGATCACCTGAGGTTAGGAGTTCAAGACTGACCTGGCCAACATGGTCAGGTCATCTCTACTAAAAATACAAAAAATCAGCAGGGCCTGGTGGTGCACGCCTGTGATCCCAGCCACTCAGGAGGCTGAGGCAGAAGAACTGCTTGAACCCGGGAGGTGAAAGTTGCAGTGAGCCGAGATCGTGCCACTGCACTCCAGCCTGAGTGACAAAGCAAGATTCCATCTCAAAAAACAAAAACAAACAAAAAACACAGTATAAAAGATAAAAAACGGTAGACTTCTATAGGGCACTTACTATGAATGGAGCTTGAAGGACTGGAAGTTTCTCTGGGTGAGTCAGTGAGTGAATGGTGAGTGACTAGGACATTACTATACATTCTTGTGGACATTATAAACATTGTACATTCAGGCTACACTACATTTATAAAAATATATTTTCTTTCTTCAGTAAAAAGTTAAACTTAGCTTACTGAAACTTTTTACTTTATAAACTTTTTAATTTTTTAACTTTTTTATTCTTTTATAACAACACTTAGCTTCAAACACATTGTACAGCTATACAAAAGTATTTTCTTTATATTCTTATTCTATAAGCTTCTATTTTTAAAGTGTTTTTACTTTGTAAATTTTTTGTTAAAAATGAACGCACATGGCCGGGCGCGGTGGCTCAAGCCTGTAATCCCAGCACTTTGGGAGGCCAAGACGGGCGGATCACGAGGTCAGCAGATCGAGACCATCCTGGCTAACACGGTGAAACCCCGTCTCTACTAAAAATACAAAAAACTAGCCGGGCGAGGTGGCGGCGCCTGTAGTCCCAACTACTCGGGAGGCTGAGGCAGGAGAATGGCGTGAACCCAGGAGGCGGAGCTTGCAGTGAGCTGAGATCCGGCCACTGCACTCCAGCCTGGGCGACAGAGCAAGACTCCGTCTCAAAAAAAAAAAAAAAAAAAAAATGAACGCACAAACATATCTACTGGCCTAGGCCTACACAGGGTCAGGATCATCAATATCACTGTCTTCTACCTCCACATCCTGTCCCACTGGAAAATTTTCAGGGACAATAACATGCATGGAACTGTCATCTCCTAGGATAACAATGCCTTATTCAGGAATACCTCTGAAGACCTGCCTGAGGCCCTTTTACAATTAACTTTCTAAAGATATATGTAGGAGAACTACCTCTAAAATAATTATTAAAAGTATAGGCCAGGCATGGTGGCTCATGACTGTAATCCCAGCAATTTAGGAGGCCGAGGTGGCAGGACTGCTTGAGACCAGGACTTCGAGATCAGTCTGAGCAACATAACAGGACCCCATCTCTACAAAAAAAATTTTTTTAATTAGCTATAGTCCCAGCTGCTTGGGAGGCTGAGGTGGGAAGCTTGCTTGAAACTTTAAGCAGTGAGTTCAAGGTTGCAGTGAGCATGCTTGTGACACTGCACTCCAGCCTGAGTAACGGGACAAGACCATGTCTCTTAAAAATAAAAAAAATTATATACATACATATATATATATAATTTAACACTGCAGCTAAAAAAATAAAAAATAAATTTAAAGAAAATTTAGGGCCGGGTGCAGTGGCTCAAGCCTGTAATCCCAGCACTTTGGGAGGCCGAGACGGGCGGATCACGAGGTCAGGAGATCGAGACCATCCTGGCTAACACGGTGAAACCCCGTCTCTACTAAAAAATACAAAAAAACTAGCCGGGCGAGGTGGCAGGCGCCTGTAATCCCAGCCACTTGGGAGGCTGAGGCAGGAGAATGGCATGAACCCGGGAGGCGGAGCTTGCAGTGAGCTGAGATCCGGCCACTGCACTCCATCCAGCCTGGGCGACAGAGCGAGACTCCTTCTCAAAAAAAAAAAAAGAAAAGAAAGTTTAGGCCAGGTGTGGTGGCTCATGCCTGTAATCCCAGCACTTGGGAGGTCAAGGCAGGTGGATCTCCTAAGGTCAGAAGTTTGAGACCAGCCTGGCTAACAGGGTGAAACCCCGTCTCTACTAAAAATACAAAAATTAGCTGGGTATGATGGTGTGCACCTGTAGTCCCAGCTACTCTGGAGGCTGAGGCAGGAGAATAGCTTGAACCCAGGAGGCGGAGGTTGCAGTGAGCCAACATCGCGCCATTGCACTCCAGCCTTGGCAACAAGAGCGAAACTCCATCTCAAAAAAACAAAAGAAGCTCTATTATCTTATGGGACCACCATTGTATATGTGATCCATCATTGATGAAAACATCATTATGTGTCATGTGGCTATAAAAGTAATAAGAAAATAATAATAGAGATGATACGTAGATTTGGCAAAATTCATGAATTTAGATATGTATGAATGACATTTTCATACCCTTCATAATCAAATCTTCATATTCACTGAAAGATGGGCAAAAACCAGGGGTAATTGTCCCATTTTAAGATAAAGAACAAGGCAATGGATGGCTGTGACATTAGCTAGGCTAAGTCTTCCTTTAAAAAAATTTGATATTTAAATCCAACTCCCTCCATCCCTAAAAAAAAAAAAAAAAGAGGGGGGAGGAAATATATTACTATACGAAATAAACTTTCAGTGGCTGGGAACAGTGGCTCACACCTGTAATCCCAGAACTTTGGGAGACTGAGATGGGAGGATTGCTTGAGCCCAGAAGTTCAAGACCAGCCTGGGCAACATGGCAAAACCCATGTCTCTACCAAAAATACAAAAACTAGCCAGTCTCATAACTTGGTCAATACATTTTAAAATGACCCAAAAGATCATTTCTTTAATTTCACTTGTTAATTTTTATCTATTTAAAATGTTATCAATTTTTTAATTTTATCTATTTGCTCTCAGACAAATCTTAAACTCTAGAAATTGATTTTCTAAATCTATAAAGTAAAGGCCAGGTGCAGTGGCTCACACCTGTAATCCAGCTACTTGGGAGGCTGAGGCACGAGAATCACTTGAACCCGGGAGGTGGAGGCAGCAGTGAGCCAAGATTGCGCCACTGCACTCCAGCCTGGGTGACACAGCAAGACCCTGTCCAAAAAGAAAAAAGAAAAAAGAAAAAAAAGGAAATCTATAAAATAAAAAGTTTGAACTTTGTCATCCCTAATGTCCTCTTCATTTCTAAAAACAGATACTTTTATTCTTCAAGATGCTAATAATATTTATATGTATGTCAGTGATATATAGATTGTATAAATTAGATATACTAAGGACCTAATGCTAAGATCAAGAATTGTTTCCAGGCCGGGCGCGGTGGCTCAAGCCTGTAATCCCAGCACTTTGGGAGGCCGAGACGGGCGGATCACGAGGTCAGGAGATCGAGACCATCCTGGCTAACAGGGTGAAACCCCGTCTCTACTAAAAAATACAAAAAACTAGCCGGGCGAGGTGGCGGGCGCCTATAGTCCCAGCTACTCGGGAGGCTGAGGCAGGAGAATGGCGTGAACCCGGGAGGCGGAGCTTGCAGTGAGCTGAGATCGGGCCACTGCACTCCAGCCCGGGCGACAGAGCAAGACTTCCTCTCAAAAAAAAAAAAAAAAAAAAAAAAGAATTGTTTCCAATTGTTCTTTTTTTTTCTTTTGAGGCAGGGTCTCATTCCATCACCCAGGCTGGAGTGCAGTGGCATGATCATAGCTCACTGCAGCCTTAACTTCCCAGGTTTAGGTGATCCTCCCAATTCAGCCTCCCAAGTAGCGGGACCATCAGTGTTCACCACTATGCCCAGCTAATTTTTTTGTATTATTTTGTAGACATGGGATTTTGCCATGTTGCCCAGGCTGGTCTTGAACTCCTAGACTCAAGTAATCTGCCTGCTTCAGCCTCCCAAATGTTCCTAATTGTTCTAATTCAGCACAAGCATTTCAATTTGTAGTCCTTGTTCTAAAAGAAACTGGCTTAATCGACCTATTTCAAGTAATAGGAAGGGAACAATTATTAATGTATAGCACTTAAAATGATAACCCAGAAAATCAACATACATTTCTGGAGCAACTATTCTAGCAGGATATTCTTGGGGGGATATAAAGAGATAGTCTTGTGTTTAGTAAACTCAAGGACAATTGGAGAAACAAGACCAAACCCATGAAAATGTAAATTGCTGATCCAAGTGTAGAGTTGGAAAGTAAGGCCCTTTGATTTCATCTAGTCACAGACTGACAGAATGTTGGATCTGAAAAGGACCTAGGGGAGGGATCTATCCCATCCCTTCTCAGTACCACTCCTAATTTGTGGGTGAGCAGACCAAGAGCCAGAAGGAAGAGATCATTTGTCAGACAGTGAGTTAATGACAGAGCAGGGATTAGAACTCTGTTCGAGAGGCCGGGCGCGGTGGCTCAAGCCTGTAATCCCAGCACTTTGGGAGGCCGAGACGGGCGGATCACGAGGTCAGGAGATCCAGACCATCCTGGCTAACACGGTGAAACCCCATCTCTACTAAAAAATACAAAAAACTAGCCGGGCGAGGTGGCGGGCGCCTGTAGTCCCAGCTACTCCGGAGGCTGAGGCGGGAGAATGACGTAAACCCGGGAGGCGGAGCTTTCAGTGAGCTGAGATCCGGCTACTGCACTCCAGCCTGGGCGACAAAGCGACACTCCGTATCAAAAAAAAAAAAAAAAAAAAAAAAGAACTCTGTTCGAGAGCCGCAGTAGGTGAGTTAATTGGAGTGGAGAATTCAGGTTAAAGAATAGTAGCAGATGTGGGACATGGTTGTGGAGACCTTTCTGCACCATACCTGAGCACTGAGAAGCTATAGAAGGTCTTTATGGTACTGCAGGTACACAATTGATTAAGATTAAATGAGGCTGGGTGTGATGACTCCTGCTCATGCCTGTAATCCCAGGACTTTGGGAGGCTGAAGTGGGCAGATCACCCGAGGTCAGGAGTTTGAGACCAGCCTGACCAACATGGAGAAACCCCGTCTCTACTAAAAATACAAAAATTAGTCAGGCATGGCAGCGCTGCCTGTAGTTTCAGCTACTCGGGAGGCTGAGGCAGGAGAATCATTTGAACCCAGAGGCAGAGGCTGCAGTGAGCCGAGATCGCACCACTGCACTCCAGCCTGGGTGACAAAGCAAGACTCTGTCTTAAATAGATAAATAAATTAAATTAAACTATTTGTTTATAAGGTTTTATTAAAAATTGAGTTTAACATTAAAAGTACACTAATACAAAGGAAAATTTTTTGTTTTCTATTTTGAACAAGACTTTCATGCAATATTGAGAGATAGTGAAAGATTTTTGTTTGCCTTTTGAGTAAATGGACAGAAAAAAGGAAAAAGTGGGGAGAAAGAAGAGACAGATTCAGCTGGCCTCATGTTGTCTTTCTTGGGTTTTGTTTGAAAAGCTGAGTCCCCTCTCTATCAGAGTAAAGGTTTTTCCCTTTTGAAATGTTTTGAGTTATCACTTTGGCTAAATGAATGACCTGTGATCCCATTTTGGGAAAAGTGTGTGAAATCTTTGATATTTGACAAACTTTCCAAAAATCAAAATTTCAAATTCTAAATTCAGCCCTATTGTACTCATTAAGCTTTTAGATACTAAGTCCCCTGAAGTCCAAAGAGACATTTGGCTTATTTGGTGTGTTAAAATTATATAAAGGAAGGATCAAAGATGGCAGAGTGAGGCATGCCGCTGTAAACCAGCCTCTAGGCTGGAGGCAGGCCAGCCCCCCGAGAGGCCTCGTGCATCTGTTGGACCATGCCCAGAGAAGAAAAAAAGAGATGAGCCAGGGGAAAGGAATTAAAGCAACATTCTTTCTCCCTCCCTTTCAGAGGGGAGTGATCATCTACACTTATAAAGCAAAGGTCTTAAGTTCCTTAATCGCAGGAAGAACATTTTCCTTGACCTTTAGGTGCTTTTATATTCATCTCAAAAACAAAATTCTGATCTCAGGACTTGGCGAACCACTGCTGAAACTTCACTTCTACACAGAGGCTTTCCTTACCGGAACCCCAGACCAGCTGAGCGATTATAAGGTGTTTGCAAAGAAGACAGCTCTATGGCAAGATGACGATGTTCATTCTCAGCACAAAGGAGAGTACAGGAATGCAGCAGATGAGCAGCTTCCCCTTTCTTCCCAAACTACACCTTCCAGCATGGCTTTAGCGTTTTGCTTTTTGTTACAAATTCGATAAGGAAGGTCAAACCAAGTATAAAAGACTATTGAGCATCACACCAGTTCATCACCCCTAGTTCATTGGTACAAATTATCAAGAGTTGTCTATATTTAAAAAACCATACAACCATCAAAAGAATTATATACGAAGCACTGTCAAGTAGAAAATGGTGTTTGACTTTCTTTTTTTTTTAGACCAAGACTCACTCTGTCTGTTGCCCAGGCTGGAATGAAGAGGCGCGATCTCAGCTCACTGAAACCTCCACCTCCCAGGTTCAAGCAATTCTTCTGCCTCAACCACCCAAGTAAATGGGATGACAGGCACCTACCACCAAGCCCAGCTAATTTTTGTATTTTTAGTAGTGACAGGGTTTCACCTTGTTGACCACAGGCTGGTCTTGAACTCCTGAGCTCAGGAGATCCTCCCACCTTGGCCTCCCAAAATGCTGGGATTACAGGCATGAGCCACTGTGTCCAGCCTGTTTGGTTTTCTTTAGGCTGTATTTGTATGAACACGTTATTGGTGTGTGTTCCAGAATTGGGCAAAACTCCTCTAATTCCAATATGACTTAGTGTATGTCATCAGTAATCATTATAATTGTAATGGTAAATGCCATATGTCACAAAAATAATCAAACTTCCTTGTCAATTGTGTTCTTAACCATGGCCATTCTGAGACTTATGTTATCACCAATTATTTTACTTTGATACAGTGAGCACGATTTCGGCTCACTGAAACCTCAACTTCCCGGGTTCGAGTGATTCTTGTGCCTCAGCCCCGCGAGTAGTTGGGATTACAGTTGTGTGCCACCATGCCCAGCAAATTTTTGTACTTTTAGTAGAGACGAGGTTTCACCATGTTGGCCAGGCTAGTCTCGAACTCCTGACCTCAGGTGATCCAGCTGCCTTGGCCTCCCAAAGTGCTGGGACTACAGGCATGAGCCACCGTGCCCAGCCTGATACTTTTTGAAAAAGTGGTTTTATAATCAGCTATAGGACTTTGACAGGCGCTTTTGAATGCAGATTTTTGGCCTTGTTTTTGTTTTTGTTTGAGACAGATCTCACTCTGTCGCCCAGCATGGAGTGTAGTGATGCGATCTTGACTCGCTGCAGCCTCAACCCCCCAGGCTCGAGCAATCCTCCCACCACAGTCTCCTGAGTAACTGGAACTACAGGCACATGCCACCATGCCTGGCTAATTGTGGGTTTTTTTTTTTTTTTTTTTTTTGTAGAGACAGGATTTTGCCCTGCTGCCCAGGCTGGTCTTAAACTCCTGAGCTCAAGTAATCCTCCAGTCTCAGCCTCCCAGACTGCTGGGATTGCAGGCGTGTGCCATTGTGCCCAGACACAGGTTCCTGATAACTTTGGAAATCGTGTTATGGGAATAGAAAAACAAAAACAAAAACAACATTTCCAGGAATATCATGGAAAGTTGATGTGTTCATGAGTATCAAGCAGAACAGAAGTTAATTGCATGAACTGAACTAATAGGAGACTGAAATAATAGTTTTTTTTTTTTTTTTTGGAGACAAAGTCTAGCTCTGTCACCCAGGCTGGAGTGCAGTGGTGCAATCTTGGCTCACTGGAACCTCCATCTCCCAGGTTCAAGCAATTCTCCTGCTTCAGCCTCCTGAGTAGCTGAGATTACAGGCGCCTGCCACCAGGCCCAGCTAATTTTTGTATTTTTTTTTGAGATGGAGTCTCACTCTGTCGCCCAGGCTAGAGTGCAGTGGCCGGATCTCAGCTCACTGCAAGCTCCGCCTCCCGGGTTTAAGCCATTCTCCTGCCACAGCCTCCCAAGTAGCTGGGACTACAGGCACCCGCCACCTCGCCCAGCTAGTTTTTTGTATTTTTTTAGTAGAGACGGGGTTTCACCGTGTTAGCCAGGATGGTCTCGATCTGCTGACCTCGTGATCCGCCCGTCTCGGCCTCCCAAAGTGCTGGGATTACAGGCTTGAGCCACCACGCCAGGCCAATTTTTGTATTTTTAGTAGAGACAGGGTTTCACTGTGTTGGACAAGCTGGTCTTGAACTCTTGACTTGGTGATCCGCCTGTCTCGGCCTCCCAAAGTGCTAGGATTATAAGCATGAGCCACCTTGCCTGGCAATAACCTACTTTTATACCTGTTCTTCGATACCCAGTTAGTTAATACCTGTTATTAGATACCCAACCCACCGATTATTTTTGTTTCATTTTTCAAAGTCACAAAAACTTTCATTTTGTGCTATTTACAGCTTTTCATAATTTTTTTTTCCTTTCACTTTGATGCTCAGGCTGGAGTGCAGTGGTGCAATCTCAGTTCACTGCAACCTCCACCTCCCAGGTTCAAGTGATTGCTTTGCCTCGGCCTCCCAAATAGCCTGGACTACAGGTGCCCACCACTGCACCAGCTAATTCTTGTATTTTTAGTAAAGACAGGGTTTCACCATGTTGGCCAGGCTGGTTTCAAACTCCTGACCTCAGGTGATCCACCCAGCTCAGCCTCCCAAAGTACTGGGATTACAGGCATGAGGCACCGTGCCTGGCCAGCTTTTAACTATTGAGTAAAATTTACTCCTGTGAGCAAACTTTAGAGTGTATTTCTCTCTATGGAATCTCTCCAGAATTTGGAAACTCTGAGTATTCTTAACTTATAGCAACACAGTTATTTGCATAAGTTCAGTAAGAATCAGTTTTCCTCATTGAGCAGAGTCCCATGAGGGGAAAAAAAGAATCAGTTTTCTTTCGTAACAGGACACAATTGGAGACTATGGCTATTTCACCAAGGTTTTGACTAGGAAAACATGTTTTCAGACTGTTTTGGGGAACTGAAATTGACCTATAAAGATGGTAAAAGCCTTTTTGGAAAACTGGCCTTGTACTATGTTTTGTACTGGATTTCTGACCTGTGGTAAATAAAAAAAATGTCACTTTCTGACAGGCCCAGGAAGCCCAAGCTATTCTGAGACCTTGAGGAGAGGAATACACTCAATTCATACAGGTATCTGCAGGCAGAAATAAATCCTTAGCTGGCTCAAGAGGTTTTCAAAAGGTATAATTTGAAATTTCTTATGAAAGAGTTCCGGCAAAGCCAATTTTTTAAAAAAGTGCCTATATGGCAAATAATTATTCCTTTTGTACTTTATACAAATAATTAGGCCAAGTATAGTAAGACTGAAATTTGTTTTGCAAATAAATTGGTCCTATTATGATTTGTCTTTAATTAAACATGGAAAACTAGGAGAGAAAAAATATGTTTTAGGAAAAACTACAGTTTGTTACTAGATTTCAGCCTTGTTCATTGATTTTGAGTGTCTGCTGATGACTCCACATCTAATTAGTTATCAGGATCATTCACCTGGATCCCTTAAGACTTCAGGTCAAGCTGGGCACAGTGGCTCACTCCTGTAGTCTCAGCACTTTGGGAAGCCAAGGCAGGAGGATTGCTTGGGCCTAGGAGTTCAAGACAAGCCTAGGCAACATGGTGAGACCCCTGCCTCTACAAAAAAATTGAAGATTTAGCCAGGCTTGGCATTCGTTTGTAGTCCCAGCTATTCAGGAGGCTGAAGATCCCTTGAGCCCAGGAAGTCAAGGCTGCAGTGAGCCATGATTGTGCCAGTGCGTTCCCACTTGAGCAACAGAGTGAGCCCTATCTCAAAAAAAAAAAAAAGAAGAAGAAGAAGAAGAAGAAGACTTCTAGCCAGTTCTACAGGGATTCCTGAAGCTAGGACTGTCACTCCTTATGTTAGGGCTCATTATTTGTCTTACAGTCACTAAAGCTGTGGATAACAGCACTAATGTTTTTGTTATGCGTACCTTGGGACCCAAACCAGGTACCCATGAATACATACAGACAACTGCAAGATGGTTTCATGCCTCCTACCCTGGGGCAACTCCTACCCCAACTAAACCCACCGCGCACTGTCATGCAGGAAGAAGTTAGAGCAGTCATCAGCCTTTTCCCATCTCTGCAGCTCACACCTCAGGACTGAGGTGTGCTGTAGCCCAATGGGTGATTTGAAATCGCCTTTGCAAAATTACATCAGTAATAGAAATCTGACATAGTTGTCTCTATCTTGCTTCTGACCTCCACACTGTCTTTGGTCATTCCTGGGCAAAGGCCAAGCTAACTTTGGGAGGAATTTAGTTTATAGTTTACTTGAAAGCAAGGATAATAATAGTCCCTCCCTAAAACTAACCCAGTCTTTCTTTGCTCAGGGACTGAAGACTGCCTTTCTAAGACTAATGAAAGGTCATAAGGATAGGGTTATGGGAGGAGCCTGATCTCTGCTAAGATGTGGGCATAGTTTCCTTTTTTCTTCTTTTCTTCTTCTTTTTTTTTAAATAAAGATGAGGTGTCACTATATTGCCCAGACTGGTCTCAAACTACTGGGCTCAAGCAATCCTCCTGCCTTGGCCTCCCAAAGAGCTGGGATTACAACTATGAGGCCCAAACCCAGCCAAGGCATGATTTCTATAATTCCTTACTGCTCAGGGGTCATGTGGCCAGAGGTCACAAGATTTGTGACTTTCCCAATTGTTCCTATAGATAACATCACTATTGTAGAACCTAAGATCGGTTTTTTTTTTGAGATGTTTTTCAGAATGACCCCACCTGGACTCATGACTCATGACTCAACTGGTCCTGTGGCCCCTCCCAAAGGTAGACTCAGTGCGTGAGGATAGGTTTCCACATCCCTGTGATTTTATCCTCAACCAATTAGCAGCACGTATTCCTTAGCCCCCTACTCACCAAGTTGTCCATAAAAACCCTAACCTCTGAGCCTTCAGGGAGACTGATGTAAATGATTACTCCAGTTCTCCCGCAGGAGCTAGCCTCACATCGAACTCTTTCTCTACAGCAGAAGAAAGAAAGAAATCATTTCATGAAATACAGCTATTAACAATTAAATTAGGCCCCTCTCTGTGCACTAATGTGGAACAGCAGCATATCTTATTTAAAATACACACACAAAAGCCAACATTATGTAAGATATGCTACCAGGTGGGTTTTGAAAAAGAATGTGTGTTTATATGTAAATGTATAGAATGTCTCTGGACAGATAAACAAAAATTGGTCACTGTGTTTGCCTCCAGGGAAGAGAATTGGATGACTGAGGTCATGAGGGTAGGAGTTAGGCGTATTTTTCATTATATATTCTCTTGAACATCTTATGTTTGGGACTTTTCACATACATTACTTATACAAAATCTTTTTTTTTTTTTTTTTGTAGAGACAAGGTTTTGATATGTTACCCAGGCTAGCCCTGAACTCCTGGGCTCAAGTGATCCTCTTGCCTTGGCCTCCCAAAGTGCTGAGATTACAGCCATGAGCCACCGTGCACAGATGATAATCATTATTTTAAGATTTTTTTCTAGTCATATTTTTAAGATTTTTTCTAGTTTGGAAATGCTGTTTTTTAAAAAAATAAATAGGCCGGGCACGGTGGCTCAAGCCTGTAATCCCAGCACTTTGGGAGGCCGAGATGGGCGGATCACGAGGTCAGCAGATTGAGACCATCCTGGCTAACACGGTGAAACCCCGTCTCTACTAAAAATACAAAAACTAGCTGGGCGAGGTGGCGGGCGCCTGTAGTCCCAGCTACTCGGGAGGCTGAGGCAGGAGAATGGCGTAAACCCGGGAGGCGGAGCTTGCAGTGAGCTGAGATCCGGCCACTGCACTCCAGCCTGGGCGACAGAGCGAGACTCCGTCTCAGGAAAAATAAATAAATAAATAAATAAACAAACAAACAAACAAACAAACTTGTGTGTTACAGATAGAGCTTCTTGATAAAGCAATCATCTGACTATAAAGTGATAAGTTCAAGGTTAATTATACAATTACTGCCTCACTGATGTCCAAAAAAAGCAATAGAAAGGGTGAGACATCCTGACATTAAAAGTTGATTTATTTCCTCCTGTGCTTTGCTCTCCAAGTAATGTTGGGAATTATGACTACAGTTATTGAAAATATGCCAGATACTGTAACACACAACTTGGAGGGAATCTACCCTCCAATCATACCCTCCCACAGCTGGGTGAGGACTCAGTATTTGCTATAAGTAACAGTGACAAATAAAATCAATCCTTTTTTTTTTTTCTTAGATGGAATTTCACTCTGCCGCCCATGCTGGAGTGCAGTGGCACAATCTCAGCTCACTGCAACCTCCTGCTCCCGGGTTCGAGCAATTCTCTGCCTCAGCCTCCTGAGTAGCTGGAATTGCAGGCACCTGCCACCGTGCCTGGCTAATTTTTAAATTTTTTTTAGTAGAGACAGGGTTTCACTATCTTGGTCAGGCTGGTCTTGAACTCCTGACTTCATGATCCACCTGCCTCGGCCTCCCAAAGTGTTGGGATTACAGGTGTGAGCCACCGCTCTGGTCAATCAATCCCATTTTTAAAATGCAATTCATGAGATATTTGCAGAAAAGGAAATTTGACAGTATGTCGGAATCTTTCTATAATGGAATTGGAAGAGAAGAGCAATAAATACCATTTGATCAGGCTTAGCCTTTCCTAGTTGTCAGTTTCTAGAAAAGGATTCAACCCATAGCTCATCTGAGTCCATTTAACAAACTCTGTTGCAACATCATTACACAGAATCTACAAACACGAACTTCTATTCCTCCAGAGAAAGACATTTTCAGCTGATTTTTTGATTATGAAGGAACTATCTGCTTCATCTGTAATATTCCAGAGCTTTTGTGAATGCATCCTCAGCCTCATGGTTGCTTCTTTTAGCTACGTTTATATTTTCTAGAAAGTAACAAGGTATTTACCCAGTGGTTGATCTGTAATTCACTCTTCAAGCCCTTTTGGGATAGCAGAAGGAACAGCAGTGAACTGCTCTGCAAAGCCTGCCCCATGACTTGCCAGTTTGAAATTTTTCCTGGCCTGCTTTTTAAACCTAAGTCAAACTCTGATGCTATCATAAGAGCCTGGGATGCAAATTTCAACTTGGCTCCATCTTCAGTCTAGCTACCTTTTTTTTTTGTATTTTTTTTTTTTTTTTTGTGAGGCCATCCCAAAAGGCAAAAGGCAGACAGGTTTATTGGGCAGCAACCGGGAAAATCAGCGGTTGGACTTGGCCACACACTCCAGCTCGTCCTTCTTCTTGATGGCATAGGAGTTGGAGGAGCCCTTGGCAGCACTGATGAGCTCATCTGCCAGGCACTCGGCAATGGTCTTGATGTTCCGGAAGGCAGCCTCAAGAGCGCCTGTGCACCGCGGCCAGATGGCCTGATTCACACGGCGTAATGGGGACACGTCCACAGCCTGTCGTCTCACGGTCCTGGCTCGCCCAATGCATGTGCAGTCCTCCCGGGGACCACTGTTGATGATGGCGTTCACCAGGACCTGCAGAGTGTTGTCGCCTGTGAGCAGCTGGATGATCTCGAAGGCGTGCTTGACGATGCGCACTATCATGAGCTTCTTGCGTTTGTTGCGGCCGTGCATCATCATGGAGTAGGCGAGGCGCTCTACGATGGGGCACTGAGCTTTGCGGAAGCGTTTGGTGGCATACTGCTCTGCACTGTGAGGCAGGTACTTGGCATACTTCTCCTTCACTGCAGTGTAATCCTGCAAGGAAGTGTCATAGATCTGCGCATCATCG
Source organism: Piliocolobus tephrosceles (assembly GCF_002776525.5). Classification (NCBI taxonomy): domain Eukaryota; kingdom Metazoa; phylum Chordata; class Mammalia; order Primates; family Cercopithecidae; genus Piliocolobus; species Piliocolobus tephrosceles. The sequence continues at coordinate 81,219,272 of NC_045440.1, read as the reverse complement.
GAGCTCCACTTCCCAAAGAGCTTGATGCCAGGGCTCTCTGCTACCACTGGTGCTGCTGTCTTCCACTCGGTCATCCTGAGGGCACAGCCTGAGTATCTCTGTGGCTCGGCATGCACCACGTGCCGCCCTGGCACAGACAGAAAGAGCCTGTCTAGCTATTAATACTTTCAATCGTAGCAGTGGTTCAGAACCACCTAAGGAACTTTTGGGAAAATTCAGGTACGTGGGTCTTCCCTAATTTCGTGAGATATGAGGAGCCATGAGCAGATCAATGATGTGGAGAAAGTGGGAGAATAGTGATGTGAAGTACAGGTTGAGACTGACCAGTTGGAGAGAGGCCAGTTCATTCATGGCCCCTGGGCAGGTGCAGATATTGATCTTCATCTGAGAGCAAGGGGGGAAGCCACCGGAGACTGGGAGGGAGAGGAAAGACCACTCAGATCTGTGCTCGCTTTTAAATCAACCTGGTCACTGTGTGGGGATTTGATTGGAGGGAGACAAAAGTGGATAGGGGTAGCCCAGTTGGAAAGATTTTGTAATAATCCAGGCAGTTTGGTCTGGGAAAGCAGTGGTAGAGTAAAAGAGGAGTGGACAGATTGGAGGGACATTTAGGAAGTGAAACCAGTTGAGAGATGTTGGTAATTGATTGGGTAAAGATGTGAGGGGAAAAGGAGGTATCGAAAATAATTCTGAGGATTCTGACAAAGGCAGAAATTTAAACATCTGACTAGCCCTTCTTGGGTGATTTCTGGCGCTGGCTGAACTTGCCCCGGGACTTGGATGACAGCCATTCCTGGCAGTGTGTCATGAATCAGTGGTTTACCAGCATGATGTGTCCCAAAGGGGTGGCTGCTCACATCACCACAGCCTGAATCCCCGAGAATAATACAGTCATGGAACACTTCATGCCTCTTATTAGTGAGCAAATACAGCTTACAATTGTTAGGAGGGCATCCTATTTAGAAGCTCAATTACCACATGATATTTGGAGAAGTTTTATAGAAATAAAATTGACAGGGGCAAGTATTTATTTATAGAAATATTTTGCCAATGCTTAAAAAAATAAAAGCTACTGGCTGGGCACAGTGACTCACACCTGTAATCCCAGCACTTTCGGAGGCCAAGGCGGATCACGAGGTCAGGAGATCGAGACCATCCTGGCTAACGTGGTGAAACCCTGTCTCTACTAAAAATACAAAAACTTAGCTGGGCGTTGTGGTGGGCACCTGTATTCCCAGCTACTCAGGAGGCTGAGGCAGGAGAATGGCGTGAACCCTGGAGGCAGAGCTTGCAGTGAGACCAGATCGAGCCACTGCACTCCAGCCTGGGCAACGGAAACTCTAACTCAAAAAATGAAAAAATAAGTAAATAAATAAATAAAAGCTGCTTAGAAGTGCATCCTGGCTGGGTACGGTGGCTCGCGCCTGTAATCCCAGCATTTTGGGAGGCCGAGGCAGATGGATCACGAGGTCAGGAGTTCAAGACCAGCCTGGCCAAGATGGTGAAACCCCGTCTCTACTAAAAAAATACAAAAATTAGCTGGGTGTGGTGGCAGATATCTGTAATCCCAGCTACTTGGTAGGCTGAGGCAGAGAACTGCTTGAACCCAGGAGGCTGAGGTTGCAGTGAGCCGAGATCATACCACTGCATTCCAGCCTGGATGACAGGGCAGGACTCTGTCTCAAAAAAAAAATTTTAGTTCAGTTATTTTACCATACACAGTGTAAATATACATATACAGTAGTGTAGGTTTATGTTCTTGGGTAAAGTGTGTGTGCATCACAGACTTTTTAAATTTTTTTTAATGGAACAGGGTCTTGCTATGTTGCCCAGGCTGGTCTTGAACTCCTGACCCCAAGCAATCCTCCCACCTCAGCCTCCCAAAGTGCTGAGATTACCGGCATGAGCCATGGCACCCAGGCAGGTGCAGGCAATTTTGAGAATCTAATTGCTTTTTCCATGTTTTTCCTTCTTAATCCCTTAAAAGCAACATAATATCACTATGATGTATACAGTTAAGAAAATGGTTCTGACCCAGTGCGGCGGCTCATGCCTGCAATCCCAGCACTTTGGGAGACTGAGGCGGGCGGATCACCTGAGGTCGGAAGTTTGAAACCAGCCTGACCAACATGGTGAAAACCAGTCTCTACTAAATATACAAAAATTAGCCGGGCGTGGTGGTGCATGCCTGTAATCCCAGCTACTTGGGAGGCTGAGGCAAGAGAATCACTTGAACCTGGGAGGCAGAGATTGCAGTGAGCTGAGATTGCGCCACTGTACTCCAGCCTGGGCAACAAGAAACTCTGTCTCAAAAAAAAAAAGAAAAAGAAAAAAGAAAGAAAATGGTTCTATCTTTACAAAATAAGTATTGTCTTTTTTTTTTTTTTTGAAACTATGAATATAAGTGTGACTTTTAATGGGCAAATCTACACTCAATGATCAGTTGATCCTGTGTAGACTAGTACAGGATCTTCACTCTCTTGTTTACATGACTGATAAAAAAGTTCTGAGAAAGTCAAGCAGTTCGGTTGGTGATCTCTCAGTAGCAATCAAGTGACAGGTCCAAACTCCAGAGGCTCTCCTCTGAACCAGCACCTTGGTCTCAGCAGGTGTTGGATAAATGTACATATGCCCTCTCTTCCAAGCCAGCACTCCTGAAAACAATGTTTCTTTTCAGAGGAGGCCATTGGAAAGAACTTGACAAAGAATTTGAGTCTTCCATCTTTCCTCCTCTTCTTCCCTTCTTGTTGAAATGGCCTTACCAGTAAACTGCTGCTAACGAGGTTGTTTATCTGGTTTTATTACCCTTAATTTTATTACCTGCCCAATATAATCTTGGCTGGAGCTCCCATGCTTAGAGGCATGGTAAAGCTTTATGTCTAGGAAAGCCCCACCCAAGGAGTGTTTTTGCTTTCTTGGGTGTAGGCTCTAGGCCAGGCCTGCAGGCTGAGGTGCTGGCCCCGCTAACAGCCTAATTTAGAAGCTCTAAACCATTCTGTAATATTTTCTGGCCCAGGCGGCGGTAGACACAACCCAAAGAACCAAGATTAAATGAATAACCAAAGGAAAGAGGCAAAGATCAAAGATCTGTTTCTCCATCTCCCAAGGTCATGAGAATCTCTACCCCAGGTTTTACTTGCCTTAGCGTCCAACCACTAAGAAGCCTGTGTGTGGGGAGAGACGTCAGTCATCTGGAGCCTTAGCTGAGGACTGAGCTCTAGCTAGAGCCCCTCACAAAAGTGAAGTCCAGCAATCCGGCTGAGAGTAGTGAGGTGGAAGGAGAAACAAGCAGGTGGGAAATGGAGGAAGTGGGGTTTAGTTTTCAGTGAGGAAGGGCAGAGCGTTCCTTTGTCCTTCACCTGGTACTGGGCCCAATCTTGCTATTTCACTTCTCTGAGGAAATCTCTCTCTTTTCCCCTCGACCCTCCCCTGCAACCCTAGCTCACTGCATTTCTAGGAAGCAGGTTTGTCCCTTGCGACCCCAAGCCCTTTCTCACTGCCCACATCCACCAATCATGATCTCAGATGCAGATGTCACTACTAGTTCAAAAGCCTGATGTTCCCACACCCACTGCCTTCTAAAACATTCTTCCTGATACCCTTTGTGTAAATGCCTGTAATAAAACACTTTCAGTGCTATGGCTTATATGTTGGGGCTTGACTCGTGCAGCTCTTTCTCAACTACTCTTGGAAGATGTGCTTTCACTTCCTTCTTTCCTCCCCCACCCTCACTTTCTGCTGCTGGTTTGACCACAGCTGGTTGCAGGCCAAGAAAATGTGGGTGGGCAGGTGCCAGACCCTGGCTGCTGGAAGCCGCGGGAGGCCAGGGTGCGGAGTGCGGGGGCTGCAAGGGAAGGAGGGTGTAGCCCATAAACCTTCTCCAAGAGTTTCAGAGTATTTTGGTGGTGGTGGTGGTGGTGTTTAATTGTGTGTTGAGAAAATGTAAAAATACTCATTCTGAGTAAGAACAAGATATGTTCCTGTTGGACTGCTCTCCAATATACATTATGAAGTGAAAATGCTCTGTGATAACGATTGGCAGTGTCTAATTCTTTGTGCTGTTTGTTTTCTTTTTTCTTTTTTTTTTTAAGTTCTGGGATACATGTGCAGAATGTGCAGGTTTGTTACATAGGTATACATGTGTCATGGTGGTTTGCTGTACCCATCAACCTGTCATCTAGGTTTTAAGCTCCGCATGCATTAGGTATTTGTCCTAATGCTCTCCCTCCCCTTTCTCCCAACCCCTCGACAGGCCCCGGTGTGTGATGTTCCCCTCCCTGTGTCCACGGGTTCTCATTGTTCAATTCCCACTTATGAGTGAGAACATGCAGTGTTTGGCTTTCGGTTCCTGTGTTAGTTTGCTGAGAATGATGGTTTCCAGCTTCATCCATGTCCCTGCAAAGGACATGAAAGTGCTGTTTGTTTTCTAAGGATATGTATATATAAATATACACACACACACACTTTTATATGCATAAGACTTTTCTAGGAGGAGAAACAGAATTGTTTACAGTGATTGCCCCTGAAGAATGAGTTGGGTGTGTGCTGTGGGTGGGGGAATTTGTACTTTTTATTGTATATGCTTCTGTACTGTTTATTTTTTACTCTATCACATGTAGTGTCTTTATAATAAACAAGTCTAAAGATTTTAAAAAGAAATATTAATTCCCTGTCTTTCAGTGATTTACTCAGAATCATTAATAAGGTACTAAGAGGGAGGTAAGGCTGAATAATTCTGTATAATTCCATCTTACCTTGTAGGTTAAACAACTTGTAATAATACCATTCTGAATATTTATTACACAAAATAGTAGTTGCCCTTGCTTTGTGTACTTTATTTAATACTTGTCGAGATCAAATCAGGTAGCTACTTTACAATCTTCATCTTACACATCAGAAAACAGGCTTAGAGGAAGTCACATACCATTCACAAGGTCACACAGCTAGTTAGTGAGGGGTTTGGGAACTGAGCACTTCATAAGGGCAGAGAACACAGTGACCTCCTCTATCACTAAATCTCCAAGTCTTAGCAAAACCTCTGATACTTGGCAAGGGACACAAACATATTTGTTGAATAAATAAATAATAAGTATATTATTAAACGTATACATATGCCCCTAACTACTATATTAAATTCAAAAACTGTACTTGGGCTGGTGCGATGGCACATACCTGTAGTCCCTGCTACTCAGGAGGCTGAGGCAGGAGAATCACTTTAGCCCAGGATTTCAAAGCTGCATTGAGCTATCATTGCATCAGCGCACACCAGCCTGGGCAACAAATGATACCCCATCTCAAAAAAAAAAAATTAGGCCGGGTGCGATGGCTCACGCCTATAATCCCAGCACTTTGGGAGGCCGTGGCAGGTGGATCACCTGAGGTCAGGAGTTTGAGACAAGCCTCCTAACACGGTGAAACCCCATCTCTACTAAAAATACAGACACTAGCCAGGCGTGGTGGCAGGTGCCTGTAATCCCAGCTACCTGGGGAGCCGAGACAGGAGAATCACTTGAACCCAGGAGGCGGAGGTTGCAGTGAGTCGAGATGGTGCCATCACACTTCAGCCTGGGGGACAAGAGTGAGACTTAGTCTCAAAACAAAAAACAAAAAGAAAAGAAAAAAATTAAAACTTTTAAAAAATGAAAAAAAAAAAGAAAGAGAAAATATTAAGTTATACTTCGGGCAGCCAAAAAGCACTTTCTCAGCAAGAGGTCCTGAATCTCAGTGTCATGAAAAAAGACCCAAAACTCAAGGTAAGCCTCACCTATTGGTTTCTGCTCTAAAACCTCAGCTTCATACTCCCCACTCACCTACAGGAGTGACTTTGTTCTACCAACTGACTTACTACCCTAGCACTTTATTCATTCATCAGATATACAATGAGCATCTCCTAGGTACCTAACATTGAGGGTACTGCAATGGTAAACATAGACAAGGTTACATTTTTTACATTTTTCCTCTAGTTTTTGTCCAAATGGGAAAGACAATAAATAAATAAATAAATAAATAAATAAATAAATAAATAAGAAAATTATCAGGTTGTATTAGTACTTTAAAAAAACTAGGCTGGGTGCAATGGCTCACGCCTGTAATCCCAGCACCTTGGGATGCCAAGGCAGGCAGATCACCTGTGGTCAGGAGTTCAAGACCAGCCTAGCCAACATGGTGAAACTCCATCTCTACTAAAAAAAACTACAAAAAAATTAGGCGTGGTGGCAGGTCCCTATAATCCCAGCTACTCAGGAAGTTGAGGCAGGAGAATCGCTTGAACCCGAGAGGCGGAGTTTGCAGTGAGCTGAGAATGCACCATTGCACTATAGCCTGGGCAACAAGAGTGAAGCTCCATCTCAAAAAACAAACAAACAAACAAACAAACAAAAAAAAACAACTATTTAAAATAGATGTCTTGTAGGGCATTGGTAAGGGGTTGTAGCAAGCCCCAGATGCTGGTATTAGTACTTTAAAACAAAACAAAAAAACAAGAACAACAACAAAAAAAAAATGGCGCCACAAATACCAATTATTTTTATGAAAAAAAGTAATTTTTTTTTTTGGAGGCAAAGTCTCACTCTCTTGCCCAGGCTGGAGTGCAGTGGTGCAATCTTGGCTTACTGCAACCTCCGCCTCCCAGGTTCAAGTGATTCTCCTGCCTCAACTTCTCAAGTAGCTGGGATTACAGGTGCTCACCACCACACTTGGCCAGTTTTTGTATTTTTAGTAGAGATGGGGTTTCACTGTGTTGATCAGGCTGGTCTGGCACTTCTGACCTCAGGTGATCCACCAGCCTCGGCCTCCCAAAGTACTGGGATTACAGGCATGACCCACCACTTGAGCCCGGGAGGCAGAGGTTGCAGTGAGCCAAGATCAAGCCATTGCAATCCAGCCTGGGCAACAAGAGTGAAACTCTGTCTCAGAAAAAAAAAAAAAACATCCTTTTAAATAAGTTATTGAATGCAAAAAGACTGATTCAGACCCTTACCTCACACCACAACCAAAAAGTTAACTCAAAATAAATCAGAGGCCTAAATGTAAGAGCTAAAAATATACAACTTTTAGAAGAAAATATAGGAGAAAAATGTTTGTGAACTTGTGTTGGGCAGAAATTTTTGAGATACAACACCAAAAGCATAACCCTTAAAGAAAAAAAAAATTGATAAATTGGACTTCATCAAAATTTCAAACGTGTGCTATAAAAGATATCATTAAGAAAAGGAAAAGAGCCAGGCGCGGTGGCTCAAGCCTGTAATCCCAGCACTTTGGGAGGCCGAGATGGGCGGATCATGAGGTCAGGAGTTCAAGACCATCCTGGCTAACACAGTGAAACCCCGTCTCTACTAAAAAATACAAAAAGCTAGCCGAGCGAGGTGGCTGGCGCCTGTAGTCCCAGCTACTCGGGAGGCTGAGGCAGGAGAATGGCGTAAACCTGGGAGGTGGAGCTTGCAGTGAGCTGAGATCCGGCCACTGCACTCCAGCCCGAGCGACAGAGCGAGACTCCGTCTCAAAAAAAAAAAAAAAAAAAAAAAGAAAGGGAAAAGAGGCCAAGTACAGTGGCTCACACCTGTAATCCCAGCACTTTGGGAGGCTAAGGCAGAAGAATCAGTTGAGCTTAGGAGTTTAAACCAGCCTGGACAACATGGTGAGACCCTGTCTCTAAAAAAAAATCAAAATGATAAAGATAAGCTTTTTAGAAGGTAAAAAGACAAGCCATAGGCTGTGAGAAAACATTTTCAAATCATATATATGATCAAGAACCTGTATCCCTAGTATATATAGAATTCTTGCAGTTCAATAAGAGAAACATCCGGCCGGGCGCGGTGGCTCAAGCCTGTAATCCCAGCACTTTGGGAGGCCGAGACGGGCGGATCACGAGGTCAGGAGATCGAGACCATCCTGGCTAACACGGTGAAACCCCGTCTCTACTAAAAAATACAAAAACTAGCCGGGCGAGGTGGCGGGCGCCTGTAGTCCCAGCTACTCGGGAGGCTGAGGCAGGAGAATGGCGTGAACCCGGGAGGCGGAGCTTGCAGTGAGCTGAGATCCGGCCACAGTACTCCATCCCGGTCGACAGAGTGAGACTCTGCCTCAAAAAAAAAAAAAAAAAAAAAAAAAATAAGAGAAACATCCAATTAAAACGGACAAAATCCTTCTGCACTCCCACTGTTTCATTTGACTAGCCTAAAAAAAAATAGGCAAAAGATTTGCATATACATTTTGCTGAATTACATAAATAGCTAATAAGCACATTAAAAAGATGCTTAACATTATTAATCTTTAGGGAAATTCACATTAAAACCATGTAAGATACTATTCACAACCACTAGAATGGCTATAATTTCAAAGTCATGCAGTAACATAAATTGACAAAAATACAAAGACACATGCACACGTATGTTTATTGCGGCACTATTCACAATAGCAAAGACTTGGAATCAACCCAAATGTCCATCAGTGACAGACTGGATTAAGAAAATGTGGCACATATATACCATGGAATACTATGCAGCCATAAAAAAGGATGAGTTTGCGTCCTTTGTAGGGACATGGATGCAGCTGGAAACCATCATTCTTAGCAAACTATCACAAGAAGAGAAAACCAAACACCGCATGTTCTCACTCATAGGTGGGAACTGAACAATTGGTTCACTTGGACTCGGGAAGGGGAACATCACACACTGGGGCCTATCATGGGGAGGGGGGAGGGGGGAGGGATTGCATTGGGGAGTTATACCTGATATAAATGATGAATTGATGGGTGCTGACGAGTTGATGGGTGCAGCACACCAACATGGCACAGGTATACATATGTAACAAACCTGCACGTTATGCACATGTACCCTAGAACTTAAATTATAATTAAAAAAAAAAGAAAAAGAATATGAAGAAAGACACATACATTGTTGTGCCTTCATACATTTTAAGTGGTAAGATAAAATGATGCAGCCACTTTGGAAAATATGGCATTTTCTTAAAATGTTAAACATAAGTTTACTGTATTATCTGGTAATTCCATTCCCAGGTATCTAATGAAGGAAAATGGAAACATATGATCACACAAAGACTTGAATGAACACTAATGTTCACAGCGGCATTATTCATAAGAACTGAAAAAGTGGGAACAATCCCATCAGCTGATAAATAAACAAAAAGCATATATTCACACATCGAAATACTGTTTCACAATAAAAGAATGAAATAGTGATACTTGCAACAATATAAATTAACCTCAAAACCATTTATAATTGAAAGAAGCCAGTCACAAAAGACCACATAATGATGCGAGTTCATTTATATGAAATGCCCAGAATAGTCAAAATTATGGAGACAGAAAGGAAGTCAGTGGTTTCCTGGGATTTGGAATAGGAACGACGATTAACTGCAAATGATTAAGAGAGATCTTCTTGGGGTGAAGGCAAAGTTCTAAAACTGGATTATGGACACAGAGGGAAGACCAGTGAAGATACAGGGAGAAAACAGCCAGCTACAAGCCAAGGAGAGAGGCCTCGGAAAAAACCGGCCCTTCTGACACCTTGATCTCAGACTTTCTGGCCTCCAGAATGTGAAGAAATAAATTTCAGTTGTTTAAGCCAAAAATTAAAAATAAAATTTAAAACTGGATTATGGTGATGGTTGTACAACTGGGTAATTTATTGAATTGTGTATTTAAAACTGGTGAAAGTTACAGTATGTTATTGTACCTCACTAAAGTCATTAAGAAAAAAGGAGGCTGGGCACAATGGCTCATGCCTGTAATCCCAGCACTTTGGGAGGCTGAGGTGGGAGGACAGCTTGAGCCCAGGAGTTCAAAACCAGCCTGGGCAGCATGGCGAAACCCCGTTTCTACAAAAATTAGCCAGGTGTGGTGGCTAGAACCTGTAGTCCCAGCTACTTGGGAGGTTGAGGAGGGAGGATCACTTGAGCCGAGGAAGCTGAGGCTGCAGTGAGCTGTGTTTGCACCACTGTACTCCAGCCTGGGTGACAGAGTGACCCTGTCTCAAAATAAGAAAAGAAACAAGAGAAAAAAGAAAGGAAAGAAAAAGAAAAGACGTTTGGGGGCTTCTGGCTTGATGTCTGATCTGCTTTTTCTATCGTCCTCCCCAGTGTATTTGGGTCAGCTTCCCTCTTGGTTTGAGTTTCTCCATTCCTGCCTCTGCCTCATCCTTCCACACACAGACCAGCTCTCTCCCCATGCTTTACTTTGTCCTTTGTTTTCCAGGCCCACCACCTTTTCTAGTCTGCCTCCTGGACTCTTCATTTCTTCCTGGACCTTCTTCCTAAGAGCAGAAATAGAGATAAAGATTCTCATTAGTTCCCTTTGGACTCCTGTGTAGCTGCCCAGGCCAGTGGAAGGTGTTGGAATGTGACTTCAGCACATTCCAGTCAACCCGAACCCTGTTAGGGAAGAATGAGCCCTTGCTCAATTAGGGGGAGTGTTTTATGGCCTGTTATTGTTACTCTTACGTTGTCAGACTTTTGGAGGAAACAGAGGATCAATTATTTACAAAGTTGTGATGAAACTTCCACTAAAATACTTTCACACCTAGGGGGAAAGACCTATATATAAGCAAAGCGTTTCACGGAATTTTCAAAAAATCATCTTCTATTTTAATTGTCATTTCTCTCAAACATTCCAATATTGGAGGGAAGAAAAGCTGTGTGAGAGGGAATTATTGGAACTTTTTAAAGAGTACTTAAATGGTATTTGATTATTTTTATCATTTTTTCTAGCTACAAATAGAAACATAAATGAAGAATACATTTATTTTAGTCTGATTTGTTTTAACAGCCTATAGAAGGACTTTCATGAACAATCATAAATTTCCTTCAGTTTCAGAGCCCCTGCGTGAAAAGAACTTTCCATAAGAGAGATTATAAGTGTTGGTGGTAATTACTTGAAACCCTGAGTCATTAGGCGCTACTAATTGTCTGAAATATAACCAGAAGAAAAAAAAAACATCAGAGAGGAAATCTAGCATGACTACAATTAACTTCAATTACAATCCTTCCAATCTATAGGAAAATCTCAGTGTTTCAAAATTGACTTCATTAACTTTTAAGTAACTTTTTAGTAATCTTTTAAGTAACTTTTTAGTTTAACCAGCTAGCAATCTTTGTTCTTTATTTAACTGGATGTGAGTCCAAAACTCCTTTTACCAGTATTTTCAGATAACCTTTTTTTTTTTTTTTTTTTTTTTAAGTCAATGGTGTTTATGCAGTTAACCTTTAATGGGAAGCCACTCACGCAGAACACCTGCACAGGAGCCAGCGACTCCAACCATCACTCCCAGGCAGAGGGCTGCGAAATCAGAGCCCACCACCAGGACCTCCGGTCTCATCTCAAAACTTCTGAGTTTTCATCTGCTTGATGAACCTCTTCATCTCTTCGGATCACCTTGAACTCCACACACCCATACCCCAGGTCCTCAGTTCTTCCTGCGCAAGGTAAACACACACATCCCTTTGTTTTGGATTCTTTCCAAATTTGAGACAATGGTAGTGACCACATTCTTCCTCTCCTCCATGCCACCGCCCCACATCAACTAGAGTCCTGTGGGTCCCATCTCTGACACATCTCTCATCCCTGCTCTTTGTTTCTTCCTCTCTGCCACTGCCCTATTTCTGGCAGTTGCTTCTTAAGCAGTCATTTGGCTTCACTTCCATCCCCTGGCCACGCTGCAAGACGGGGTCACTTTCACTGCACTGCTCAGACCATTTCACTCCTTGCATTAAAATCTTCATGGAAGTTCTTTTGCCACTTGGTAAACAGGGTAAACCCCTGACATCCAAGATCTTCTTCAGAAGGGCGATGGACACAACCTGTTATGTTCTAGGGTTACCTTACATTAATCGACAGTATCTTTATAGTCCAATCAAGGTAGACCACATTCCATTTCCCAAGCAATCCCCTGTGCATTTCTACATCCTGACTCTGCCTCTCCTACTCTGTCAACCACGTATATCTGCCAGCATTTACCTGCTTTGAATACCCTCCCCCAGGAAGCATTCCAGAGGAGTCTTTCTTGAGCAGGAAGTATATTCTAACCTCTCCTTTGTTCTTTTAGCAATGCGCAATGGGCTTAAAACTCCCTTAGGCAATAGCATAATTTTCTATCTTTAAAGTTGTACCTTTTCTCCCTACAGAGACTGAAGCCTCAAGAAGGGCAAACAACATGTTTTCTTCCTCTTTTGACATTACAGGCAATAACATATCGTGAAATGTGTGTTTTAGTGCCGGCAGGTTTGAATCCTCACTTTGCTACTTACTTGCTGAGTTACCTTGAGGAAATGACTTAACCTCTCTGAGCCTGTTTTTCTCATCTGTAAAATGGCAATGCTATTAGCATTAGCCTTTAGAGGGAATTAAATTATTTAAGTTCATTGAATAATATACATTAAAGATATGCCCTTCATAAGGCACTTGTGGCCAAGAGCAGTGGCTCACATCTATAATCCCAGTGATTATAGTGAGGAGGAGGGCTCAAGAGATCCTTTCACTTCAGCCTCCCAAGTAGCTGAGACTACAGCTGCACACCACCACACCTGTTTTTTTTTTTTTTTTTTTTTTTGAGATGGGGTCTCACTCTGTCACCCAGACTGGAGTGCAGTGGCGTGATCTTGGCTCACTGCAACCCCTGCCTCCCAGGCTCAAGAGATTCTCCAACCTTAGTCTCCTGAGTAGCTAAGACCGCAGGCATGTGCCACCATGCCTGGCTAATTTTTGTATTTGTAGTAGAGTCAGGGTTTGCCATGTTGCTCAGGCTGCCCTCGAACTCCTGAGATCAAGTGATCCGTCTGCCTCGGCATCCCAAAGTGTTAGGATTACAAACGTGAGCCACCTCGCCTGGCCAAAAAAAATTTTTTTTTTTTTGTAGAGATGGGGCCTCACTATGTAGCCCAGGCTTATCTTAAACTCCCATCCTCAAGTAGTCTTCCTGCCTCGGCTTCCCAAATGCTGCGATCACAAGTGTGAGCCACCAAAGCTTGCTTTGTTTCATATTTTTCATAAGTGGGCCTCATGGTCATTGACTTGCAGCCATTGAAGTAACACCTACCACAAAATTGACTGCAGTAGATGACATATATAGATATATGTGTCCTTTTTCCTGTACTCACTCAGTTTTCCTTTTGAAACCGTCAGGATTTGACCAGAACAAAGGGGAGAAGTGAGACCAAAAAGGAACTGTGGATTAAGCTGCTCTTCAACTTTACAACACAGAAGAATCACCTACAACCCTTTTCACCATGCCGAAGACCCAGTGATAAGCATTGGAAATATTTGAGAAGTTCAGGGGTATGGAGCTGAAAAAAAAATAAATCAGTTGGCCGGGCGTGGTGGCTCATGCCTGTAATCCCAGCACTTTGGGAGGCCAAGGCAGGCAGATCACGAGGTCAGGAGATCAAGACCAGCCTGGCTAACACGGTGAAACCCCATCTCTACTAAAAATACAAAAAATTAGCCATGCATGGTGGCGGGCTCCTGCAGTCCCAGCTACTCAGGAGGCTGAGGCAGGAGAATGGCGTGAACCCGGGAGGCAGAGCTTGCAGTGAGCAGAGATCGCCACTGCACTCCAGCCTGGGCGACAGAGCGAGACGCTGTCTCAAAAAAAAAATAATAAACAAACAAACAAGCAGTTCAGTAGAGTAGTAGGAATAACAGCCTATATGTGATAGCTGAAATTATGGTACCTCTCCAAAATGATTAAGGAAAAAGAAGCCCATAAACAATAGAGAATAGAAGGGATCTATCACCAAATTAGTAGAAGTAATAAAGAATTTCCAAAGCCAGGAGCAGTGGCTCACATCTCTAATCCCAGCACTTTGGGAAGCGAGGCGGGCGGACCATGAGGTCGGCAGTTCGAGACCAGCCTGACCAACATGGTGAAACTGTCTCTACTAAAGATACAAAAAATTACCCAGACACCAGCGTGGTGGCACGCACCTGTAATCCCAACTACTCAGGTGGCTGAGGCAGGAGAATCGCTTGAGCCCAGGAGGCAGAGGTTGCAGTGAACTGAGATTGCGCCATTGCACTCCAGCCTGGGTGACAGGGTGAGACTCCATCTCAAAAAAAAAAAAAAGAATTTCCAGATAATAATGCTAAAAATGCAGATCCAGAAATTCAGATTCAGAAAATGTGACATGCAGCCCAGAAATCCACACTTTTCACAATGTGCCTGAACATGATGTAGATCCATTTTAAGAAATAATAGTACATCTTTGTCTTGTTTTGTTTGAGATGGAGTCTTGCTCTGTCGCCCAGGCTGGAGTGCAGTGGTGCAATCTCGGCTCACTGCAGCCTCCGTCTGCCAGGTTCAAGCAATTATTCTGCCTCAGCCTCCCGAGTAGCTGGGACAATAGGTGTGTGCTGCCACACCTGGCTAACTTTTGTATTTTTAGTGGAGATGGGGTTTCACCATGTTGGCCAGGATGGTCTTGACCTCTTGACCTCATGATCCGCCTGCCTCGGCCTCCCAAAGTGCTGGGATTACAGGTGTGAGCCACCATACCCAGCCTCTGTATACCTTGTTTTATAAGCAAGCAAAACCCCAAAGAATGAAATGCTCAACTGAAGGTCTTTTGATATTCAGTTTCTCTTTCATATTTCTAATAATGACCTTATTACATGGGAGGCAAGAAATTATCCTCTATTCCCTATTGTCTAATGACGGAGCTAATGCTAGAAGAAAGTCATGTTAATTAAATTAAACATCAGGATAATTTTAACTTATCCTTTCTTCATTACATCTACACAATTGAAAACACAGCTCCAGGAGAAGTGCAATGGCTCATGCCTGTAATCCCAGCACTTTGGAAGACCAAGGCGGGTGGATCACTTGAGGTCAGGAGTTGGAGACCAGCCTGGCCAACATGGTGAAACCCCATCTCTACTAAAAATACAAAAATTAACCAGGCTGGTGGTATGTAACTATAATCCCAACTACTCCGGAGGCTGAGGCAGGAGAATTGTTTGAGCCCAGGAGGCTGAGGTTGCAGTGAGCCAAGATCATGCCACTACAGTCCAGCCTGGCCAGCAGAGCGAGACTCCATCTCAAAAAAAGAAGTGTATCCTAATTCAGTTATTTTACCATATACAGTGTAAACATACATATACAGTGAGTGTAGGTTTATGTGCTTGGGTAAAGTGAGTGTGCATCACAGACTTTTTTTTTTTTTAAATAGAGACAGGTCTTGCTATGTTGCCCAGGCTGGTCTTGAACTCTTGGCCCCAAGCAATCCTCCCACCTCAGCCTCCCAAAGTGCTGAGATTGCAGGCATGAGCCATGGCACCCAGGCAGGTGCAGGCAAGATTGTGCCACTGCAGTCTAGCCTGGCCAGCAGAGCCAGACTCCATCTCAAAAAAACAAAACAAAAAACAAAACCAAGGCCAGGTGCAGTGGCTCACGCCTATAATCCCAGAACTTTGGGAGGCCTAGGCAGTCGGATCACCTGAGGTCGGGAGTTCGAGACCAGCCTGACGAACATGGAGAAACCCAGTCAACAACAACAACAAAAATTAGACAGGCATGGTAGCGTATGCCTGTAATCCCAGCTACTTGAGGGGCTGAGGCAGGAGAATCGCTTGCACCCAGGAGGCGGAGGTTGTGGTGAACTGAGATCGCACCACTGCAGTCCAGCCTCAGCAACAACTCCTTCTCAAAACAAATAAACAAACAAAAAACATAGGTCTTTGAGTGAGTGACAGGACAAGATTTGTGTTTTAGAAAATTACCCGCAGACAGGTAAGTCAATTAAGAAGCAATTATAATAGTCCAAGACATGGATAATGAAGGTCGGAGCTAGGATTGTGACACTGACAATGAAGTAAGGGATTAAATTCAAGACTTTCAGAGGGAGAGATTACAAGATATCTAAGAGAAAGGACACAGGAGGAGAGGTGGAGGGAATGGAGATTTACAAGACTTAGTTTGGGTGGTTGTGTATGTGGGGATCTTATTAGCCATGTTAGCAAACAGGAGAGGAGAGCTCAGTTTGAGGTATGGGAATGAGGGCAATAGAAATAATGACCTGTTCTACTAGGAGAACTGTGAAATATCCAGCTGGAGTGTTTGCGAGCAGTTGAGGATACAGACCAGGAGGTCAGGAGCAAAGCTGAAGCTGCATGTGGAGATAACAGTCAATAAGAGTTGAAATTATCGGGGAAAAATAGATGTCCAAGGGGTGGCTAGGGTAAAAGAAATCAGTGAAAGAGATCAAAAAGCGTCTATCACCAAAGTAGCAGAAGAGGTAAAAGAGGATGGTACACTTGGAATCATCGAGATGCAGTCATCTTTTCATATCTGTGACAGTTGGTTCCAGGACCCCTGCAGATAGCAACATCCACAGATGCTCAAATGGTGTTAGGGACAGGCACAGTGGCTCACGCCTGTAATCCCAGCACTTTGGGAGGCTGAGGTGGGAGTGTCACTTGAGCCTGGGAGTTTGAGACCAGCTTGGGCAACATAGCAAGACCTTGGCTCTACTAAAAAGCAAAAAAATTAGCTGGGCATGGTGGCATATGTCTGTAGTCCCAGCTACTAGGGAGGCTGAGGTGAGAGGATAGCTGGAGTCCAGGAGGTCGAGGCTGCAGAGAGTTACGATCATGCCACTGCACTCCAGCCCAGGCAACGGAGGGAGACTCTGCCTCAAAAAAAATAAAAAATAATTTTTTAAATGATGTAGTATTTATATATAACTGGCCCATAGTCTCTTGTATACTTTAAATCTTCTCTAGATTACTTATCATATCTAATGAAATGTAAATGCTATGTAGGTAGTTACACTAGATTGGTTTTTAAATTTGTGTAATTTTTATTGTTGTAGTGGTATTTTTTTATTTTTTGTTTCTTAATACTTTTGTTCCAGGATTGGTTAAATTCCTGGATGCAGAATGCTCAGATAAGGAGAATCGACTGGACTGCAGTTTCCAAAAAACATAAGTCTCAAAAAGTGAAAGGGGTGGCTCCCCTTGGTGCCAGCCCTGAGAGCAGCCCCGGCCTTTGGTGATGGCCTCCTTCTGACATCTGCACAGACAGTGAGAAGTAGAGCTGCAGGCTGAAGCTTCAAAGTAATGGATGAAGCCCAAAAATTAATTAAAGGTGCTAGCTGTGGGCTTTGAAAAAAGTTATGTGAAAACCTGTCATCTTAAGATAGGGGGTGTAAAGATCTTCATGATAAAATGTCTGTAAATGGTTATCTCCCAGTAATGCCAAATGGGACCAGGATAGCCCTGCCTCTGCTGCTCACTGTTAAGGCCTATAAAATAATCTTGGCCGGGCGTGATGGCTCACGCCTGTAATCCCAGCACTTCGGGAGGCCAAGGTGGGCAGATCACTTGCAGTCAGGAGTTCGAGACCAGCTTGATCAACATGCCGAAACTCCGTCTCTACCAAAAATACAAAAATTAGCCGGGCACGGTGGCAGGCGCCTGTAATCCCAGCTACTCGGGAGGCTAAGGCAAGAGAATTGCTTGAACTGGGAGGTGGAGGTTGCGGTGAGTTGAGATTGTGCCACTGCACTCCAGCCTGGGCGACAGAGCAAGACTCTGTCTTAAAAAAAAAAAAAAAAAAAACTCCTCAAAAGAGGGGGAAAAAGATGAAAGGTTGTGTGTGAAGCCTCCTTGATCTCATCTCTCTCCTGATTTAAACACCATCCAGATGTAGATGGCTTCTTAGTCTGTATCTGTCATCCAGATCTTTCCTCCAAATTTAACTCAGTCACTCATCAATCTAAACAGAACGTGTAGACAGCCCTTCTATGTGCAGACACTGTGCTGAGAAGACAACACTCCCCAAGATCAGGGGCCTGTCCTCCAGGAGCTCCAACACAGAGCTTTACAGACACACACCAGAAAGTTCTACAGGATATGATACACAGGAGGGGCTCCTCACCCACCCCCAGGCTTGCGGGGTAAAGGAAAGCTTCCTAGAGTAGTGACATCTTAGCTGAGACATGAATGAGGAGGAAGGTTAAACAGAAAACAGGGGGAAGGTAGATGTTTTCAAGTCTGGAGGTGAGAGAAGGCCATGTGTTCAGTGAACTGAGGGTTTAGTGCAAGTGAGAGGAATGACGATGGGTGAGTCTAGGATGTGGGCAGAAGGTAGATGATAGCAGGCTTTGAAAGTCATATTAAAAATAAAAACTGAAAAATGAAAAAAGGAAGGTATTATTTATACAATCATAAGTATAATAGCAAACACACACATGGCGATTACTATGTTCACTTGGTATGTTTTAAGTTTTCAATCTGCATTAACTAACTGTTACAAGAATCCTATGAGGTAAGTACTATTAGAATCCTATTTATCTGATAGTTTAGAGATATATTGACAGATTTTGAACTGGTAATTGGCCGCTACAACCTCCTTCTCTCTGGCTCCTGGCCTCCTCCAGGCTTGTTTCTCTCCTTTAAATCTACCTCTCCCCAAACTGCAAACACACACCAGCTTATCTCAGTTGATTGTTCACAGAAAACAACAAAATAAAAAAATTTTAAAGTTAATAAAGGAAAAAATATTTTAAAAATAATAATAATAAAATGCAAACACAACCACATAAGGCCTCAGCTTTAAACATGGCAAGGCCTCTTGTAGCTAGTGAGCATGTTTTGGGTCAAGTCACTCTCCTCATTACCCATGGCTCGCTTTCATGGCAAGGACACACATCCAGGAGAGGGGTCTACAGTGACAAGTGTGGCCAGGCTCTGCCCTCAGCCCTTTGCATGAACTGACTCAATTCCCGCAATAATCATACATTACACAGTTTCAGAAACTGAGGAACAAGGATGTCAGGTAACCTATCAAAAGACACAAAGTTGTGAACGGATGGACACCCTGGCTCCAGATGTGCATCCCTAGTCTGGGGAGGGAACAGAAAGGCATGTCCACTGAGGTTTGGGAGAAAATAAAATGAAACCAAACTTCACTGAAGCTTTGAGATGATTCTGCTGAGAAGTACCACCATCTCCCCTCACACAGTGGGATCGTCACAAATGTGCAAACCTAGATCCTCCACGTGGCTCTTGCCTGCCCCTCCAGGACTGCTCCACACTCCCCCTGACACATGGTAGTGGTGGCCCCGCAGTTTTGCTACCCTGTCTTCTGCTGTCAGCTTCTGCCTGCCCGCACCTTGTGATGTGGCCTTCCCTTTTTCAGTTTCTCCTCAGGTTTCTGAGTGCAGGAGTCACTTTCCTTCCTCATCCACCCACTGCCTTGCCCAGTATCTAGGTCAAGGTGGCACCAGCCCCTGCAATACCACATAGATAATGCTGAATACAGGCCATCAGGTTGGGCCTGCTCTTTCTTTTTTTTTTTTTTTTTTTTTTAGACGGAGTCTTGTTCTGTCGCCCAGGCTGGAGTGCAGTGGCTGGATCTCAGCTCACTGCAACCTCCGCCTCCCGGGTTCACGCCATTCTCCTGCCTCAGCCTCCCGAGTAGCTGGGACCACAGGCGCCGGCCACCTCGCCCGGCTAATTTTTTGTATTTTTAGTACAGACGGGGTTTCACCATGTTAGCCAGGATGGTCTCAATCTCCTGACCTCGTGATCCACCCGTCTCGGACTCCCAAAGTGCTGGGATTACAGGCTTGAGCCACCGCGCCCAGCTGGGCCTGCTCTTTCTAACTTACCTTGAATTTTCCCCCCTCTATTCAATTTTACATCGTCACATAATATTGTGACTCTGGGTGTTTTGTTTTGGTTTGGTTTGGTTTTGAGATGGAGTCTCGCTGTGTCGCCTAGGCTGGAGTGCAGTGGCATAATCTCAGCTCACTGCAACTTTCACCTCCCAGGTTCAAACGATTCTCCTGCCTCAGCCTCCTGAGTAGCTGGAATTACAGGTGTGCACCACCACACCCAGCTAATTTTTTGGATTTTTAGTAGAGACAGGGTTTCACCATGTTGGCCAGGCTGGTCTCAAACTCTTGACCTCAAGTGATTTGCCCGCCTCGGCCTCCCAAAGTGCTGGGATTACAGGCATGAGCCACCGTGCCTGGCTTTGTTTTTTTCTTGAAACTGACAGAGAAAAGGTCTAAATTAGTTCCATTCACTCATTCAACAAGTATTTATTCAACTCCTTCTATATAGTAGGCATGGTGCTAGGTGCTGGAACAAATTTGTAGTATATCCCAGAAAAAGAGGCAGTATAAATTTTAAAATATATATGAGCTGGGCACGGTGACTCACGTCTGTAACCTCAGCACTTTGGGAGACCAAGGCAGGTGGATCGCTTGAGCCCAGGAGTTCGAAACCAGCCTGGTCAACATGGCGAAACCCTGTCTCTACTAAAAATACAAAAATTATCCAGGTGTGATAGCACGCACCTGTTGTCCCAGCTCATGCCCAGGCTGAGGCATGAGAATTGCTTGAACCCAAGAAGCAGAGGTTGCAGTGAGTTGAGATAATGCCACTGTACTCCAGCCTGGGCAACAGAACTAGACTTGGCCTCAAAAAATAAATAAATAAATAAATAAATGAAAATTAAATAAATTAAATAAATAAACGTAAGTTTTAAAAGGGCATATATATCATATATGTGTATGATGTCTTATATGTATAATATATGATATATGTATATGATATATATTTTTAAACTTTTTATTTTATAATATATATTATATATGTATAGATACATATGCATAATATATTATATATGTATAGATATATATGTATAATATATTATATCTGTATAGATATATATTATATGATATATAAGTATAAATGTATATATATGATATATATAGATTGCATAGACTACCTTAAAAGATGGCCCCTGGCCAGGCATGGTGGCTCACACCTGTAATCCCAACACTCTGGGGCTCAGGCGGGCAGATCACCTGAGGTCGGGAGTTCAAGACCAGCCTGACCAACATGGAGAAACTCCGTCTCTACTAAAAATACAAAACTAGCTGGGCATGGTGGCACATACCTGCAGTCCCAGCTACTTGGGAGGCTGAGGCAGGAGAAGCGCTTGAACCCGGGAGCCAGAGGTTGCAGTGAACTGAGATCGCACCATTGCACTCCAGCCTGGGCAACAAGAGTGAAACTCCGTCTCAAAAAAAAAAAAAAAAGGAAGAAGATGGTCCCTTCCATTTGCCACATTAAGATAAGAACACAAAGAAACCCAGCTCGTGTGCTCCCCTGCCAATTCCCACAGCCCCCGGGGTGCCACACTTTGTTCACTGCATCACACTTCTCTGTCTATTGGTCTGTCTTCACCTCCAGGCCAAGTTCCCAGAAGGCTCCTTATATCCTACAGTCTAATGTGATATCTGTGGAGTGGAAATGAATTTGAGTGCTTTTCAATAATACATCTCTCATGAGATCCAAGTTCTAACGTGCATTAATAATGGGCCAGGCTGGGCATGGTGACTCATGCCTGTAATACCAGCACGTTGGGAGGCCAAGGTGGGAGGATCCCTTGAGTCTGGGAATTTGAGACCAGCCCTGGCAACACAGACACCATTTCAATTAAAAAAAAAAAAAAGGAAGAAAAGAAATTATGGGCCAAATATTCTCCCAAAGCCTTCCCACACATGATCTCACTCCTCACAAGCAAATGAGGCAGGTATTATTACCATCACCAGTTTTCAAATGAGGAAACTGAGGCTTAAAGAGGTTGTAACTTATCCTAAGACACTCCTTAATGTAGAACAGCATATTCCTTAGGTTCAGCCATTGGTCTTTTTTTAAGTCTTAGTTTAGGTATAACGTAAAACTCCCTAATCCTATTAAACTGCCCGTATCTCTGTGTCTGTCTCTGGCATGTAGTGGGTGTTTGTTTGGAAAAAAAGATTCCAGGCGCGTATTCATTAGAATTGCTATTCCGGGAAACACACACACACACACACACACACACACACACAAAGAATTGTTATTTCCAACAGAAGTCAGGAATATAACAGCAGTTTTAAAAGGGAGGTGTGAGGCCGGGCGCGGTGGCTCAAGCCTGTAATCCCAGCACTTTGGGAGGCCGAGACGGGCGGATCACGAGGTCAGGAGATCGAGACCCTCCTGGCTAACACGGTGAAACCCCGTCTCTACTAAAAAATACAAAAAATTAGCCGGGCGAGGTGGTGGGCGCCTGTGGTCCCAGCCACTCGGGAGGCTGAGGCAGGAGAATGGCGTGAACCCGGGAGGCAGAGGTTGCAGTGAGCTGAGATCCGGCCACTGCACTCTAGCCCGGGCGACAGAGC
>NC_045440.1:81191731-81192087 GCF_002776525.5 Piliocolobus tephrosceles | reverse complement strand
GCCTCCCAAAGTGCTGGGATTACAGGTGTGAGCCACTGCGCCTGGCCTCAATATCATTTTAAGAGGTACTATTTATTCACAAAAAAACCCAAAATAAAGGCCGGGCGCGGTGGCTCAAGCCTGTAATCCCAGCACTTTGGGAGGCCGAGGCGGGTGGATCACAAGGTCAGGAGATCGAGACCATCCTGGCTAACATGGTGAAACCCCGTCTCTACTAAAAATACAAAAAAAACTAGCCGGGCGTATACAAAAAACTAGCCGGGCGTGGTGGCGGGCGCCTGTAGTCCCAGCTACTCAGAGGCTGAGGCGGGAGAATGGCGTGAACCCGGGAGGCGGAGCTTGCAGTGAGCTGAGAT
>NC_045440.1:81179624-81191631 GCF_002776525.5 Piliocolobus tephrosceles | reverse complement strand
CCCAAAGTGCTGGGATTACAGGCTTGAGCCACCGCGCCCGGCCTTTATTTTGGGTTTTTTTGTGAATAAATAGTACCTCTTAAAATGATATTGAGGCCAGGCGCAGTGGCTCACACCTGTAATCCCAGCACTTTGGGAGGCCAAGGCAGGCGGATCACTTAAGGTCAGCAGTTCGAGACCAGCCTGACCAACAAGGTAAAACCCCCTCTGTACTAAAACTACAAAAATTAGCTGGGTATTGTGGTGCACACCTGTAATCCCACCTACTGGGGAGGCTGAGGCAGGAGAACCACTTGAATCCAGAGGCGGAGGTTGCAGCGAGCTGAGATTGCGCCACTGCACTCTAGCCAGCGCAACAGAGTGAGACTCCACCTCAAAAAATAGATGATGTTACATATGTGCAGCGTGAACTTATGTGGATTATAAGGAATAAATAAGAAGAGGGAGAGAAAGAATAAAGGAAAAATTTTGTTACTCATTACTCAAGGTAATGAATGACAATGATGCTCCCAAGCAATGAGGCAAACAAATCACTCCATGTTATGATCTGAATGACGACAAGTGAATTTACAGGTCATAGAGCCAGACAAGTGCATAGCACCTCCAAGGAATTAAAAAAATTGAGGACCCTAGAAAACCAATATAGAGTTAGTAGCCTCTTCTTTGACCATAAATGCAATCATATGGTATGCCCATATATACTATATTTGGAGGTGATTTAAGTATTTTCAGGGATCATTGTGACTTGACACAATTTTTACCTTCAAAACCTAATCACTACCAACCTCATAAAACTAAACACTAAACTATAAGCCCTTTGAGGAAAAATCTGGGTTTTATGCACCTTGGCATAGTCATGTCACAAAGATGGGGAATAACTTAGAAATCAGAGTATATTCTGATGATAATCAGCCAAGTAATTTTTTTGGCTTATAGCATACATAAAAACTGACTGAATTAACACATATTGTCAAAAATTCAGCCAGGTGCACTGGCTCATGCCTGAAATCTTAACACTTCAGGAGGCTGAGGCGGGAAGATCACTTGAGCCCAGGAATTTGATACCAACTTGTGCAACATGGCAAGAACCTGTCTCTACAGAAAATACAAAAATTACTTGGGCATGATGGCACGAGCCTTGAGTACCCACTAATCAGGAGGCTGTGGTGGAAGGATCGCTTGAACCCTGGAGGTGGAGGCTGCAGTTACTTGTGATTGTACCACTGCACTCCAGCCTGGGTAACATACTGAGACCCCATCTCTAAATAAATAAATGAACTAAACATTTTTTTTAAAAAAGAAGGAAACTATCTAGCTATAATTATGCTGGATTTTGCCAAGCACTGACATTTTTGACACAGTTTCAGAACTAAATAGAACTATATATTTGTTACCTAAATTACGTAAGCTATTCGTGTTGTTAAAAATAAAGATGAGAAAGAAAGAGGAAAAAAGAAAAGGTATATACTTAAGCAAAAAGAAGAAAAAAGATAAATACGACCCAATTACCCAAAGATACCAATTACTAACATTTTTTATTTATAATTGTTCATATTTTTTTCAGTATGTGTCTATCTACTTAATGTACACTTTTAAATCACACTGATGGTTATAAAAATGAATCATAGAATCTTAACAGTGAGTGACTGTAGCCCAAGCCCCTCATTTGACAGTTGCGGAATCTGCAAGACTCTTTCCTGAGGGTGGAACACAGCTGGACTATAATTATAGCATCTTTGAAAATATGAGGCCTTTGGGTCACAGAAGTAACTTCGTGTTCTTGCTTGTTCAAATCACAGTGGCACAGACTCTGGATACTTATTATGTTCTAGAACAAAAAAATGGGCAACAGAGGGTTAAAAAATACAAAAAAAGGTGAAATTAGATTATTGAAGGTTAAAATCAGAATGTTCTTATAAGATTGATCATTAAGTCACTTAGTCATGCTAGAAAAGTGCTTTTGACTGAGTCAGAAAAACTATGCTGTAATTTCCAAACTGCTATTTATAAGACATGTGACTTTGGTCACTTCTCTGTGCCTATTTCCTCATCTGTAACATAGGAATTATCATCGTTCATTTGTATTTTAATTAAATCAAATGAAACACAGACTGTGAAAGTATCTGTTAACTGTGGGTGTTGTGCAAAGTGAAGTGTTGTTCAAAGCAAGAAAGAGGAATACTGAATGGATAGACTAACTTCTAACAAATCATGCATTTCCGGCTGCAATGCTCTTCCCTATCTTGGTGTCTCTTCCAATTTGATGTTTCGTGTGTGTTTTCAGATCACCATGTGTCTATCTCCTTCATACAACTATCACACTTTTTTTTTTTTCTGAGATGGAGTTTCGCTCTTGTTGCCCAGGCTAGAGTGCAACGGTGCAATCTCATCTCACCGCAACCTCCACCTCCCAGGCTCAAGTGATTCTCCTGCCTCAGCCTCCCGAGTAGCTGGGATTACAGGCATGTGCCACCACTCCCGGTCAATTTTGTAATTTTGGTAGAGACAGGGTTTCTCCATGTGGGTCAGGCTGGTCTTGAACTCCCAACCTCAGGTGATCTGCCCGCCTCAGCCTCCCAAAGTGCTGGGATTACAGGCGTTAGCCACCATGCTGCCCACAACTATCACATTCTTATTGTCATTCTTGATTTATATTTCCATCTCCCCCACTAGATAACACACTCTTAATGATGGAAATTGGGTCTTTTTTGAGGGATGCTTGAGGGCCTCTCCTTTCCTTGTTCCTGATCTCTATCAGCGCTCCCCAAGACAAGATTCCTCCACCATCAGCCAGGATTTGCCAACCACCATGTCCCTAACCTCAAATCTCCTCCCCACCAGGAAACATTTTTAGAAGCACCATTAACCCTCTTGTTTTTATATCCCCAGCATGGGAAACAATGCCTAGCAGCCAAACTGCAGTCAGTGAAAGTTGGCTGAAGGATGAATGAATGAGACAACTGAATTATCATATCTGTCTTCAAGAATGCTCTCTTTCTGCCAATCAAGGCCTCCTCTGTGTAAATCTCTGTAATCCGACGGTTTGACAATTTTGGTTTGATTATTCAAGGAGGGCCATGACTTGTATTAACTTGTGATTTTGCTGAAGAAAGAATGTGAATGAACACAGGGCCAGGCCTGGGGTCAGGATCCGGGCCCTCTTAGCCATGTTATGCTCCCCAACCTCCAGCTCCTCCATGTGGCTTTGTCATTGCTGACTCTGTCACATGCTCAGTGAAGCCAGAAATCAAGACCTTTTGACTCTGAAGTTCAAGTTCGTTTTTTTCACTTTCTCTCTCTTATTTATTTATTTATTTATTTATTTATTTTTTTGTGAGACCGAGTCTTGCTCTGTCGCCCAAGCTGGAGTGCAGTGGCACAATCTCGGCTCACCGCAATCTCTGCCTCTCAGGTTCAAGGGATTCTCCTGCCTCAGCCTCCAAGTAGCTGGGATTATAGGCACGCACCACTACACCAGGCTACTTTTGTATATTTAGTAGAGACGGGGGTTTTTCCATGTTGGTCAGGCTGGTCTCAAACTCCCAACCTCAGGTGATTTGCCGCCTCAGCCTCCCAAAGTGCTAGGATTACAGGCGTGAGCCACTGAGCCCAGCTAACATTTTTTTTTGAGACGTGGTCTCACTATGTTGCCCAGGATGATCTTGAACTCCTTCCTAGGCTCAAGCAATCCTCCTGGCTCAGCCTTCCAAAGTGTTGGGATTACAGGCATAAGCCAGCACGTCCGGCCCCTTTCTTACAGGGTCTCACTCTGTTGCCAGGCTGGAGTGCAGTAGTGTGATCTTGCCTCATGCAGCCTTGGCCTCCCACACTCAAGTTAGCCTCCTACCTCAGTCTCTTGAGTAGTTGGGACTACAAGTGAGTGCTACCACACCTGGCTAATTTTTTTTTTTTTTTTTTAGATGTAGTCTTGCTCTGTCACCCAGGCTGGAGTGCAATGGCGTGATCTCAGCTCACTGCAACCTCCACCTCCCAGGTTCAAGCAATTTTCCTGCCTCATCCTCCCAAGTAGCTGGGACTACAGGTGCGTGCCACCATGCCCGGCTGATTTTTGTGTTTTTAGTAGAGACGGGGTTTCACCATATTGGCCAGGCTGGTCTTGAACTCCTGACCTCATGATCCACCTGCCTCGGCCTCCCAAAGTGCTGGGATTACAAGTGTGAGCCACCGCGCCTGGCCTGTTTTTGTATCTTTTGTAGAGACGGGTTTTGCCATGTTGCCCAGGCTGGTCTCAAACTCCTGGGCTCAAGCAATTTGCCCACTTCGGCCTCTCAAAGTGCTGGGACTAGAGGTGTGAGCCACCATGCCCAGCCCCAAGTTCTTTCTTTTATAGTTCTCAAAAACATTAGAATGTTCTCTCTTCTTTTTTTTTCTTTTTTTTTTTTTTTCTGAGATGGAGTTTCACTCTTGTTGCCCAGGCTGGAGTGCAATGGCACAATCTCGACTCACCGCAGCCTCTGCCTCCCGGGTTCAAGCCATTTTCCTGCCTTAGCCTCCCGAGTAGCTGGGATTACAGGCATGCACCACCATGCCTGACTAATTTTGTATTTTTAGTAGAGATGAGGTTTCTCCATGTTGATCAGGCTGGTCTTGAACTCCTGACCTCAGCTGACCCGCTCGCCTCGGCCTCCCAAAGTGCTGGGATTACAGGCGTGAGCCACCATGCCCGGCCCTCTCCTCTTTTTAAAGATTCTTTAGTATTATTATTATTTTAATTTATTTGGAGAGACAGGGTCTACGTTGCCCTAGCTGGTCTCGAACTCCTGAGCTCAAGCGATCCTCTCATCTTGACCTTCAAAGTGCTGGGATTACAGGTGTGAGCCGCTGTGCCTGGCCAAGGTTAGAATTTTCAAAGCATTTTGTTATCTCATTTGATTTCCACAACAACTCAATGTGGATACAATTAGTATTTGTCCTTTACAGATTTGCAAAGAGGCTCAGAGAGTTTAACTTACTTGCTGAAGGTCACTCAGCTGATAAGCAACAAAGAGGACCCTAGAAGTCAAGATCCCTGAGTCTACATAAATGCTGTCTTCTTTTTTATCATAATACAATCATTTTGGACAAGAAACCACCCAATGCATTTATTAAATATATAAAGAAAAATAAAAGATAGCATTCTTTTAAGAAAAAAAGACATTTTAAAAAAAAGAAGGCTGGATTCAGTAGCTTACACCTGTAATCCCAGCAATTTGGCAGGCTGAAGTGGGAGGATCACTTGAGCACAGGAGTTCAAGGCCAGCCTGGGCAACATAGTGAGACCCTGTCTCTCCAAATAAATTAAAATAATAATAATACTAAAGAAAAAAATGTTCCCAGAAGGAGAGGCAAAGAGGGCATTGGGGTCAATCATATGTGTAAAATTTGGTCTACACTGAAACTTTTCAGAGATTCAGTAAATATTAGTTGATGATAGTACTTTTTGATAGCAGCTATTATATATATTGTGTATGTTCTTATGGAGTCTAACATATGGTTTCCACAGTAGGGTTCAGTAAATTTGGGTGTACCAGGAGGAGATCATTAGCTAAATTTATCAGATTATGTTCCTGCCATGACAGGTAGTTGAGAATTGGGTGTGTTAGTAAAGGCATGATGAGGGCTGGGCATGGTGGCCCATGGCTGTAATCCCAGCCCTTTGGGAAACCGAGGCAGGAGGATCACTTGAGGCCAGGATGTTGAGACCAGTCAGAGCAACATAATGAGATCCTGTATCTACAAAAAAAAAAAAAAAAAGTTTTAATTAGCTGGGCATGGTGGTACACACCTGTAGTCCTAGCTATTCTGGAGGCTGAGGCTGGAGTATTGCTTGAGCAGAAGAGTTCAAGACTGCAGTGGGGCTGTGATCACGCCACTGCACTCCAGCCTGGGCAACAGAGCTAGATCCTGTCTCTAAAAAAGAAATTAAAAAAAAAATGTTAGGGATATGATTTGGTGAGTGATGCAGAGAGCCAAAAGAATGGGATGCAATTCCCTGGAAGCACAATTGCTACCTGTGGGAGTCATCCTGGGAACTCCCCTATTATCTGGAGATGCCAAAGGGTGGCAGTGTCCAAACTGAGGAAGCACCCAAATGCAGGGAGACAGAATGGGCGAATGGCAAACACTCGAGCCTCCAAGGTTAGAGCCCTGGCTCTGCTCCCATGCTTTCTAAGATCTCTTACATAGCTGGGCATGGAGGCATGCCTATCTATAATCCCAGCTACTTGGGAGACTAAAGAAGGAGGTTCACTTGAGTCCAGGACTTCGAGGCCAGCCTGAACAACGTGTGTGTGTGTGTGTGTGTGTGTGTGTGTGAGAGAGAGATTTTATTTATTTATTTTTGAGACGGAGTTTCGCTCTTGTTGCCCAGGCTGGAGTGCAATGGCATGATCTCGGCTCACTGCAACCTCTGCCTCCCGGATTCAAGCGATTCTCCTCCCTCAGCCTCCCAAGTAGCTGGGATTACAGGCATGCTCCACCATGCCCGACTCATTTTTTTTTTTCTTTTTTCTTTTGCAGGAGCCTGCCACCATGCCCGGCTAGTTTTTGTATTTTTAGTAGAGACGGGGTTTCACCATGTGGCCAGGCTGGTCTCAAACTCCTGACCTCAGGCGATCCTCCCGCTTCAGCTTCCCAAAGTGCTGCTATTACAGGCGTGAGCCACCGCACCCGGCCTAATTTTATATTGTTAGTAGAGAAGAGATTTCACCATGTTGGCCAGACTGGTCTCGAAATCCTGACCTCAGGTGATCCACCTACCTCGGCCTCCCAAAGTGCGGGGATTACAGGCATGAGCCATGGGGCCCGGCCCTTAATACTATTTTTAAGTGACAACACATGTCATAGAAGTATTAACTATTGTTACTCGTACCAGTGCCTGTGCCTGTGACACTTTCCTTATCTGCTAATGACTAGAAAAATAAAAAGATGTGCTTTCCCAGGCGGTTGCCGAAGATGGCGGAGGTGCAGGTCCTGGTCCTCAATGGTCGAGACCATCTCCTGGGCCGCCTGGTAGCCATCGTGGCTAAGGAGGTAATGCTGGGCTGGAAGGTGGTGGTCGTACGCTGCGAAGGCATCTACATTTCTGGTAATGTCTACAGAAACAAGTTGAAGTACTTGGCTTTCCTCCGTAAGCGGATGAACACCAACCCTTCGCGAGGCCCCTACCACCTCCGGCCCCCAAGCTGCATCTTCTGATGGACCGTGCAAGGCATGCTGCGCCACAAGACCAGGGAGGCCAGGCCTCTCTGGACAGCCTCCAGGTGTTTGACCATGTGGGACCGCCTCCAGGTGTTTGACAGCATCCCACCGCCCTATGACAAGAAAAAGTGGATGGTGGTTTCTGCTGCTGTCAAGGTCGTGCGTCTGAAGCCTACAAGAAAGTTTCCCTATCTGGGGCGCCTGGCGCATAAGGTTGGCTGGAAGTACCAGGCAGTGACAGCTACCTTGGAGAAGAGGAAGGAAAAGGCCTAGATCCACTACCGGAAGAAGAAACAACTCATGAGGCTACGGAAACAGGCCGAGAAGAACGTGGAGAAGAAAATCGACAAATACGCAGAAGTCCGCAAGACTCATGGACTCCTGGTCTGAGCCCAATAAAGAATGTTAAATTCCAAAAAAAAAAAAAAACAAAGAAAGAAAGAAAAAGATATGGCTGGGCTCAAAGCCTCTAACCCCTGGGCTCAAGTGATCCATCCCAGCCTCTGAAAGTATTGGGATTACAAGTGTGAGCCACCATGCCCAGCCATTATAAAACTTTTAAACCTAGTTTTTAAAATGTTTTAATTTTTAAGTTTTTTTTGAGATTAGGTTTAAAAGTTTTATAAGTGGTGTGAGCACAGCTTACTGCAGCCTCAACCTCCTGGGCTCAAGAGATCCTCTAATTTAAGCCTCCTGAGTCTCTGGGACCACAGGCAGGCACCACCACACACAGCTACTTTTTACATTTTTTTGTGGAGATGGGTTTTACTAAGTCTCCAGGCTGGTCTCGAACTCATGAACTCAATCCTCCTGTGTTGGCTCCCCAAAGTGTTGAGATTACAGGCATGAGCCACCATGCCCAGCCTAAAATTCGTTTTAACTAATAAAAAGGTTTTAGTGGGGAAAAAGTCAGTAATATAGCTGAGCATGGTGGTGTGCATGCCTGTGGTCTCAACTACTTGAAGGCTGAAGTGGACCAGGAGATCAAAGCTGCACCACTGTACTCCAGCCTGGGCAACAGAATAAGACTCCATGTCAAAAAAAAAAAAAAAAAAAAAAAGTCAGTGAGATACCACTATATATCAACAGAATGGATATAAATTAAAAAGACTGACAATACCAAGTGTTGACAAAGATGTGGAGCCACTAGAACTCTTATTCATTGCTAGTGGGAAAGCAAAAGGGGACAGCCAGTTGTACAACAGTTGGAGTACCTTATAGTTAAACATACATTTAGCATATGGCCCAGTAATCCTTCTCCTAGGTAATTATCCAAGTGAAATGAAAATATATATCCACATAAGCGTTCATACAGTAATATTCATAATAGTTAAAAACTAGAAACAATCCACATGTTCATTAAGAGGAGGGTATAGAAACAAACTGTGCTCTATTTACAAAACTAAATATGCAGCAATAAAAAGAAGTAAACTCTGACACATGCAACAACACAAAGGAATCTCAAAAAACATCATGCTGAGTGAAAGAAGCATAACACCAAAAAGCACATGCCATGTGATTCTATTTTTGTGAAGTTCTAGAACTTGACAAACTGATGGTGGAAATATTTGAAATACTGTTTGCTTCTGCAGTGATGGGAAGGAGAAAAAAAAGTCCAGGAGATTGAGGTAAAAAATTCCACGAAGATAGTTGGGCATAGTGGCAAGTACCTGTAATCCTAGCACTTTGAGAGGCTGAGGTGGATGAATCACTAGAGCCCAGGAGTTCCAGACCAGCCTGGGTAACATAGGCAGACCCCATCTCTATAACAATTAAAATAAAAAAATCAGCCTTGTGTGGTGGTGCATGCCTGAGGTGGGAGGATCCCTTGAGTCTAGGAGTTTGAGGCTGTAGTGAGCCATGATCGTGCCACTGCACTCCAGCCTGGGTGACAGAGCAAGACCCTGTCTCAAAAAACAAAACAAAAAGAAGAATAAAAATAAACAAAAAATTATACAAATATTTTATAGGCTTATTTAAGGGAACAAGAAAATGTTTTCAAAAGAGAAAAAAATTCTATGAAGAAGTAAACTGTTCGCTACTTCTCTTACCTAGTTCTTAAATAGCTTTGTTTGTTATTCAGTTTCTTCAAGTAGCTCTTGTTCCCATCTCAGCAAATTTTACCTAATTTACTGGCATTTTGATCTCAAGAGAGTTGACAGTTTGACAAATGAGCTGAAGAATCCATCAGAGAAACACAGTGTGGAATAATGTATCTTGCTAGCCTTCCAGATGTGTCCTAGGGGACAGAAATCAACTGGTCGCTTTTAGAGAAGAGTACTAATAAACTAGATTTATAACTAATAACACGGACCAATCTCAAGGAGATCTCAAAAGTTAAAATACAACACATAGGTCATGTGTGGTGGCTCAAGCCTGTAATCCCAGCACTTGGGGAGCTAGATTCCGTTAAAAAAAAAAAAGTCAGGCTTCAAGACCAGCATCAGTTTCCAATCAAATCTACTACCAGGGTCAGCATTCACTGATACGATTTCAGATTAGATTAGGGTTCATAATGAAATATGTGACTTGGATAGTCCCCTAAACTTCTTTTAATTTTTTTTCCCCAGGACACATACATTTCAATACACCACGTAATTGACTTATTTAATGTGCCATTGTCTGTCTCCTTGCTCCAGAATTCAGCTCCAGGAGAGCAGAGATCTGGGTCACTCTATTCACTGATGCACACTAAGGGCCCAAAAATGATGCCTGTTGACATAGATGGTGTTCAATAACTAGTTGTTGAATAAATCAGTGAACTTCTGCCATCAAATAATTCCTATCTGCCAAATAATAATCCTATAAGATAAGAAGAGCTACCAGGGTTTACTACATGCCAGTCCCTGGGCTGAGCACTACATACATTATCTTATTTAAACTTGCAATTTGGGAGACTGAGGTGGGTGGATTACTTGAGGTCAGGAGTTTGAGACCAGCCTGGTCAACATGGTGGAAGCCTGTCTATCCTAGGAAAAAAAAAAAAATTAGCCAGGTATGGTGGCAGGCGCCTGTAATCCCAGCTGTTTGGGAGGCTGAGGCAGGAGAATTGCTTGAACATGGAAGGCGGAGGTTGCAGTGAGCCAGGATTGCACTACTGCACTCCAGCCCTGGGCAACAAAGTGAGACTCAAACAATAAAAATAATAAAAAAAACAGAAATAAAAAATAAACTTTCAACAGCCCCGTAACCTAGTTATCAGACCCACTTTGCAAATAGGATGCTTAGAAAGGCTAAGCAAACTGTTTAAGATTGCACAGCTGCTAGGAAGCAAAACGGGAATTTGAATTTGGACTCTGCAAAACTCCTAAGCCTGTGCTTAAACACTGTCTCACATGACCACTAGCTAGGAGGGCTACATGTACAACACTGGAAAAGAAAAGAACAGATTTCTCTGCACTTCAGTTAGAACTGATGGCTTCTCAGCATCCAGTAACTTCATCAGGTTTCTCTTGTTTGTTTGTTTGAAGACGTCTCACTCTGTCACCCAGGCTGGAGGGCCGTGGCATGATCACAGCTCACTGCAGTCTCGACCTCTGAGCTCAGGTGATCCTCCCACCTCAGCCTCCTGAGTAGCTGGTACTACCAAGTGCATGCCACCACACCCGGCTAATTTTTTATTTTTTGTAGAGATGAAGTCTCACTATGTTGCTCAGGCTGGTCTTGAACTCCTGGACATAAGCGATCCTCCCACCTTGGCCTCCCAAAGTGCTGTGATTACAGGCATGAGCCACTGCTCCAAGTCTCACACTCACTTCTGGAAGTTGAGGTGCAATCATGAGCTTGGATTTGTGGTTTAGGGGGAAAAGTTTGAGCTTTGAAATCTCGCAGTTGTGGGTTCAAATGTTATTTCTCTGCTTGCTACCTGTGTGACCTTCAAAAGTTATTTAATCCTTCTGGCTTTAGATTTTTCACTAGTACAGTGGAAATACGGATGCCTCCCTCGTGAAGTTTGAGAAGTTAAAGAAAATATTTGCAATAAATATGAAGGCCCCTTCTCCTTCACATGGTCACATAAAAAAAAAAAAACAAGGTCAGGTGTGGTGGCTCATCCCTGTAATCCCAGCACTTTGGGAGGCTAAGGCACGCAGATCACTTGAGACCAGGAGTTTGAGACCAGCTTGGCATGGTGAAACCCCATCTCTGCTAAAAATACAAAAATTAACTGAGTGTGGTGGTGTGTGCCTGTAATCCCAGCTACTTGAAAGGCTGAGGCAGGAGAATCACTTGAACCCAGGAGGTGGAGGTTTCAGTGAGCCAAGATCGTGCCACTTCACTCCAGCTTGGGTGACAGAGCGAGACTCTATCTCCAAAAAAGAAAGATAAACCGAGCATGTTTTTTCCTGTTAGAAAACAAATGGGAAAAGAGAAAAAAGAGGAGGTGTTTAAGATCTCCAAGGTACCTTTTCTCATCTTGTTTGAGTTTTGTTAGAGGAGGATTGGGAGCAGCTCAAGGAGAAAGAAACTGGGAGAGTTTCTCTTCAAGACTCCTCTTCCCTGAGCATGTTCCTCACATCTGCCTAACTGTGAATTTCTGTTGGGAGCAGCAGAGAAGGAGAGGAGAGGAGAGGAGAGGAGAGGAGAGGAGGGGAGAGGAGGGGAGAGGTGGGGTTTTGCTGGGGACCTGCCCCGTCTGCCTAGAATTTCTCTGCCTCCTGTCTCTATCAAGATCAGTAAGAAAGAGACAAACCATTCTGGTTGCTTTGTAGCAACCACAAATTTGGAGGACTCTATGAGCCTTCCCCTTCCCTCCCCTCCCCTCCCCTCCCCTCCTCTCCCCTCCTCTCCCCTCCTCTCCTCTCCTCTC
>NC_045440.1:81167253-81179524 GCF_002776525.5 Piliocolobus tephrosceles | reverse complement strand
GAGAGGAGAGGAGAGGAGGGGAGAGGAGGGGAGAGGAGGGGAGGGGAGGGGAGGGGAGGGAAGGGGAAGGCTCATAGAGTCCTCCAAATTTGTGGTTGCTACAAAGCAACCAGAATGGTTTGTCTCTTTCTTACTGATCTTGATAGAGACAGGAGGCAGAGAAATTCTAGGCAGACGGGGCAGGTCCCCAGCAAAACCCCACCTTTGAGCCAAAAAGCCTGAAACCTGAAGCCCAAAGTGAGAACTTCCGTCTCTGTTTGCCCACTCTCTTCCGATTGATTCTTTCTGAATAATGTCCTTTTACCAATCAAATGTTGCCTTTTCCAAAACTACCTATAGCCCACCCCACTCCCCAT
Organism: Piliocolobus tephrosceles; assembly: GCF_002776525.5. Taxonomy (NCBI): domain Eukaryota; kingdom Metazoa; phylum Chordata; class Mammalia; order Primates; family Cercopithecidae; genus Piliocolobus; species Piliocolobus tephrosceles. The sequence goes on along the minus strand of NC_045440.1, from coordinate 81,179,168 downwards.
CCTGTGCCCGTAAAGACCCCAGACCCAGTCGTAGAGGGGGAGAAGTGGCTTGACTAGAGAGAGGTGACTTGACTTCAGGGAAGAGCTGGCTGGAGATGGCTGGACTTCAGGGGAGGATTACCTGCCTATCCCACCCCCTCTCCAGCTCCCCTCTCCACTGAAAGCCGTTTCCATCACTAAATACAATTCTCCACCTCCACCATCCTTCACGTGTCCATGTGACCTTATTCTTTCTGGATGCGGACAAGAGTTTGGGGCCCACCAAGAGCAGGTACCAAAAAAAGGCTGTCACCTGGGCCTTCTGCCCCTGCTGGCAGAGGGCAGCCATCCCACACCAACTCAGTGAGGCAAGGGGCTCACTGAGCTGATAACTCACTGCTGTCCACAGACGGTGAAGCTAAGAGGGCATCGTAACATGCCCTCTGGAGCTTTGGGGGTCACAGGCACCCCCACCTGGGCAACACCACAGGGCCTGCACAGAGCCTGTTCCTGCAGGCACTCAAGGTGGCCACGCCCCTATTGAAAGTCTGATGAGGGGATCAACAAAAATCCTGCATCAACTCATAGAGTTATTTATGTTTTCTGGATGATAATTCTTTTATCTGTCATAAGCATGCAAATATCTCTCTATAGTTTGTGGCTTGTCTTCTAATATTTTTCTTGGTGTTATTTCTTGCTAAGGTGTATAATTATTTATTGCTTTAAAAGCTTTAAAAAGGCAAGTAAAGTACAATGTTAGAATTTCTTTTCTTTCTTTCTTTCTTTTTTTTTTTTTTTGAGACAGAGTCTGGCTCTGTAATACACGCTGGAGTGTAGTGGTGCGATCTCAGATCACTGCAACTTCCACCCCCCGGGTTCAAGTGATTCTCCTGCATCAGCATCCCGAGTAGTTGGGATTATAGTTGCATGCCACCACATCTGTCTAATGCTTTTGTATTTTCAGTAGAGACAGGGTTTCACCATGTTGGCCAGGCTGGTCTCGAACTCCTGACCTCAAGTGATCTGTCCATCTTGACCTCCCAAAGTGCTGGGATTATAGGCATGAGCCACTGTGCCCAGCCTCTTTTCTTTCTTTCTTTTCTTCTTCTTCTTCTTTTTTTTTTCTTTGAGAGAGGGTTTCCATCTTGTCACCCAGGCTAGAGTGCAGTGGCATGACTTTGGCTCACTGCAACCTCTGTCCCTTGCCATAGCCTCCCAAGTAGCTGGGACTACTGGCATGCACCACTGCACCTAGCTAATTTTTGTATTTTTGTAGAGACGGGGTTTCACTCTGTTGCCCAGGCCAGTCTCAAACTCCTAAGCTCATGTGATCTGCTCACCTCAGCCTCCCAAAGTGCTGGAATTACAGGCGTGAGCCACCACACTCAGCCAGCATTTGTTTTCCAAAACTAAGTAAATGGATATTTAACTGGCAAATGAGTTGTTCTGCTGTTAATTATTCTCTTATATATTTTGTGGTATTTCATAAAACAAAAAGAAAAAACTCCGAAGAAAGGTTTGATCCTCTTTCCCCTTATCTCAGGCCCCAGAGCACAGCTACCCACAAAAACCCCCTTCTCTTAAACCTTCTTTAGTGAAGGCTATTGAACACAGGAGAAGAAAGCTGCATCTAAAAATGACTTGGAATTCTGGGGACATTCTTGGCTGAGACACCCAATCACAGGAACAGCCCCAGGCCTGGTTGTGAAAGAGGCTACTTGTCTCTGGGCGCCTCCATTCCTGAACCCCTACCCTGTCCTTTCAACATCTTCTCCCCCAGGCACCTGGCAGTCTCATGGGACTCCCAAAGTCACCTCCCCCAGCACCAGACACACAATAAACCCACAAAGGGAAGAGACTTACTGGAAGTAGGCTCAACCCAGTAACGAGTTGCCTTTTTTTTTTTTTAAGGATTTACATTCTGCAAGTATTTAGGGAGTGGGCAAAGAAAGACTAAAGAAACAGCCAAAGCTCCTGCAGGAGGGGTCTTTCTAAATAAAGCCTTCACAGAATGGCCGGGAGACCCCTCAGGAGGTCCTAACACTTCAAGACCCCATCTTGTTCAACATCAGAGCCCCAATGGCAAGCCAGTGCTTGGTAGGCACCAAATATGTGTTAAATGAATTAAATGACTTGTTTTGTTCTGTGCCAGGCAGTGTGTGAGTCATTGGGAATATGTCAGTCAAGAAAACAGACACAAATTCCTCTCCTCTGGGAACTGTTTCGCATCTATGTATGGGGGTGGGGAAAGGAGGATGAGGGTGCTGAGGACTGTCAACAAAATAAGTACATTTCTATTACATTGATATTATACAGTAAGTACTTTGGGAAAAAAAGAAAGAGAGAGAGAAAGGGAGGGAGGAAGGGAGGGAGGGAGGGAGGGGGAGGGAGGGAAGACAGAACAGAATTTGCAAGTGAAGGAGTGGAGGAGTGAACTTCGAGGCTACATAGGGAACAGGGACAAGGCGATGAATTCCCCTCACCCTTCAACATTTCTTGTCATTTCAAGACTGAATCTCTCAAGTTCTAAGAATACATTATGTGAAACCTGTCTCTACAAGAAATACAAAATTTACCTGATTAGGGTGGTGTGTGCCTGTAGTCCCAGCTACTTGGGAGGCTGAGGTGGGAAGATTACCTGAGCCCAGGGAGGTCAAGGCTGCAGTGAGCTGTGATTGTGCCACTGTACTCCAGCCTGGACAACAGAGTGAGACCCTGTCTTAAAAAAAAAAAAAAATTATGCTGTTTCTTGCTTCAGTAGTTCGCATATACTCTTCCCTTTGCCTGATATTTATCTCCTGTCTTTTCCACCTGGCCAATTCCTACGTGTCCTTCAAGATCCATTTCAGATGCCACCCTCTCAGCGCCTGGAGGGAGAGGTAAATTGTTACTACCTTTGTACTCCCATAATACTTTGTTGACTTCTTACTAGAAGCTCTCAGTACCTCTCCTGAGTCACATGTGTTTGTAGAACTCTTACAACAACCGGTAAGCTATTACTATCATCACAGCTTTTAGACATATGAGAAAACAGGTTGTAACATGTTAAGTAACTTGTCTCAGGTCATCGGCTGGATTTGGAAGGCTGGACTTTAAGGTCAACAACCCAAGCTCCAAAACAGAGCTCTTCCTATGATTCCAGGAGCGCCACCTGGCATTGGGTGATTTACATTTAAATTAGAATTTTCTGCTGCATTGTGATCAACTTGAGGATAGACACCATTTCTATTTAGTTGGGGGGAGGGGTTGTCTGTGAGGAGTTCTGGATAAATATTTGTTTAGTGAATAAAGGGATGAATTAGTCACCAACAGTTCAGGCATTCACGTGGAATTTATTTTTGAGACTGAGCCTTCCTGTGCTCCCTAAATCTTGCCTCACAACTGACTACTTGCTACACCTGACCTCACCCGAACCAAATAATGCTGGGAAAAGGGACGATTTTGGCATTTGGCTGCTTTCTTTCCACTTGGGGCACTCTTAACTAAATTGCTTTGCAGACTGCTGGGGGAGGGTACAGGGTCAAGAGTCGAGTGACTTGGTGAAGGGGTGGTAGGGCCTGCAGCACCTGGGGCCAGAGGCCACTGCGGGGCGGAGCCCAGGGGCTTAGCCATTCTCTCCTCTGCCTCCTCAGTGTCCCTGTGTTCCTCTCCCAAACAGTAGGCAAATCTCAGATGCCAGGTCTCCAAGCAGGGCAAAAAAAGACTAGTTTCCCCAGTCTTTCTGAAAAGGTAGAGAATATTGTTTTCTATTGGTCTCTAAGCTAATAAATGAGACATTGTATTCATCACTCAGGTACAGGAGAACTGGAAAAGAAGATGTTCTGAGGGTGACCAAGAACGAGGGAAGAGAAGGCCTTGAAGAAGGCAGCTTTCTTTTTTCTTTTCTTTCTTTTTTTTTTTTTTTCAGACAGAATTTCACTCTGTTGCTTAGGCTGGAGTGCAGTGGCGCAATCTTGGCCCAATGCAACCTCTACCTCCCAGGTTCAAGCGATTCTCCTGCCTCAGCCTCCCGAGTAGCTGGGACTACAGGCATGCACCACCACGCCCGGCTAATTTTTTGTATTTTTAGTAGAGGTGGGGTTTCACCATGTTGGCCAGGCTGGACTTGAACTCCTGAACTAAAGTGATCCACCCACCTCGGCGTCTGAAAACGTTGGGATTACAGGCGTGAGCCACCACATCCAGCTGAAGGAGGCAGCTTTCTCAGGGATGACTTACTCCTGTGCCTCATGGGGGCGACTTATTCCTGTACCTCGCAGGCAGCCTGAAATACATGTTGAGTGACTAGCTGGATGTTTGGGAGGGAAATCTTTATGCTTCTGGTGGTTGGAGATAGGTGCTTTCCTTCCATATCAGGGTGAAGAAACATTTATGTTGCCTACTTTTAGTTTCTCTTTTTCCTTTTTTTTTTTTTTTGTGATGAAGTCTCACTCTGTCACCCAGGCTGGAATGCAGTGGTGCAATCTTGGCTCACTGCAGCCTCCGCCTCCCGGGTTCAAGTGATTCTCCTGCCTCAGTCTCCTGGGTAGATGAGACTACAGGCATGCACCACTGCACCCGGATAATTTTTTGTATTCTTAGTAGAGACAGGGTTTCACCATGTTAGCTAGGATGGTCTGGATCTCCTGACCTCGTGATCTGCCTGCCTTGGCCGTCCAAAGTGCTGGGATTACAGGCGTGAACCACTGCGCCTGGTCTGCCTACTTTAGTTTCTAAAGAGCTTTCCAGGCTGGGCGTGGTGGCTCACACCTGTAATCCCAGCATTTTGGGAGGGGGAGGCAGGAGAATCATTTGAGGTCAGAAGTTCGAGACCAGCCTGGCCAACGTGGTGAAAACCCGTCTCTATTAAAAATGCAAAAATTAGCTGGGCTTGGTGGCATACACCTGTAGTCCCAGCTACCTGGGAGGTTGAGGCAGGGGAATCACTTGTACCCGGGAGGCAGAGGTTGCAGTGAGCCGAGATCACACCACTGCACTCCATCCTGGGCCCACACCAACCTCCAAAAGTGCTGGGTTTACAGGCATGAGCCACTGCACTCAGCTTGGAAAACTCTTTAGAAACTAAAATAGGCAACATAAATGTTTCCTCACCCTGATATGGAAGAAAAACATCATCTCCACATTTTGAGACTCTGTCTCAAGAAAAGAGCTTTCCATATGTAGCATCTTAAGATTAAACTCAGGATTGCTAATGTTACTGATCCACTTCTTTGATTGATTCATCCTACAGTATTGAGAGTTCAGGATGTGCCAGGTACATGAAATGAGCCTCTTATGCCAAGAGGCTTTGGGCCCAAGTCTAGAAGGGGAGATGCCACAGGCAAGTGTGAAAGCAGACACAGAAGCTATGACCATTGTCTGTCAGGAAATAGGGGGGAAAGGCTCCAAAGACAGATTCTGTTTGAGCAAAGTCTTGGATATTTTAGTTGCTTTTTATGGGGGCAGTTGAGTCAGAGAAGAATTGTAGCTCTATTTTAACTGAATTATCTTATTGTTCAAACATGAAAGCAATGCTGTATGTTTTAAAGGGAGGTAGAAGGACAGAGATAAAAGCCCTGAAGAATTCCATTTCCAAAGAGTCTCCTGGATAGATAAGATCTTAGCTCGGTGGAGAGGTGGGGAGAAGGGAGGGCCTGGGACCCCACACCCCAGCCACTCTGTCCAGCCTAGAACGCCCAAATCCCAAACTCTAATTACACCTTCACATCGAATTCTTCCTTGTCTTTTAAAAATGTAAAACACTGGCAGAAGTCATGCATCAGGCCCTGCTGCCTTTCTGTAAAATGAAAGTGTCACACTGCGTGTTCTCTGCAGAGTTGAATCTAGTCCTCTCATTTTACAGCTCCCAGCCATATCAACCATTTTCATCTCAACACTATGTTATCTTGAGAGTTGAGGGTTTGTGATCGGAGAATAGGGAGTCAGGGTAGGGTGGGGATGAGTGTGGGGGAGGTTGAGAATGAGGGAACAGTATGGGGTGGGGTGGGGTGGAGAAGGAAAAGCATTTGAAAGGGGAACTTCTCCCCCACCCTCATTCTTCCCCTCTATGGAGGACACTTCCTTTCCTCCTCTAGCATCCACTGTTTCTTCACTGGAGATGAGGATAAATCCCTGCATCACCAAGGTGTTAGTTTAATGCTTTGACCCCACTAGGAGTCACGGTCTTCAAGCATGAAACCCTCCACGGGGCCAGGCACTCTGCTACCCAAACACAATGCTTGGGGAGAGTTTGGAAGCAAACGACACCATAAAAGAATAAATAAGTGGAGTGAAGACAATTAACTTTTGTTTAGAGTCTCGCAATTTACAAAGAGGTGAATTACTTCATTCCACGCTCAGTACAGCCGTTTGAGTTGGGCAGTGTTATTCTCTACGCTTTATGGATGGGGAAAGCAAGGCGATGTAGTTAAAACACTTTCCCAAGATTACTTGCCTAGTGATTACTAGACACAAACAGCAGGACACAAATAGTAAGGAAGAAGAAGGGAGAGTGGAGAACCCACTCCTTCTGGGGCAGGCAGTTCTATGAAGTCAATGACACCCACTCATTCCAATCTGAAAAATGGGTAACGCCACCCCGAATGTAAGATGTGTGGTGTCTACTGATCTGCACCTTCCTTCCTCTAAAGATTTGAAAAGTAAGTAAGGATAATATATTTTCTGATCAGAACCCCTGTTTTTCTGCTTAAAATCAACTCTGTAAGAACCAAACCTCTCTGGAGCTTTCAGCACTAGCAGTTTTTGCCAGTGCAGACAATAGCTACTTTAAAAAGCAGCTCCCCCTGCCCCTTGGAGGAAGGGTGGGGTGGCCAGTGACTCAGCAGTCACCTGGGGGTGAGGAGAACACCACAGTGTGGCCAGGGTGTTTGTCTGAGGTTCCAACCCCCTTCCACCCCTGGGGCCCTGCACCTTCAGGGCCCTTCAGCTGTGGCCTCGGGCCCTAGCTCCAAAGGGGCTTCCACAGAGACCTTGGGCTTGGACAGAAGCCTAACTGTAAAAATAGAACAATTAAAAATAGAAAAACAAACATAAACACTACTGCCCACTGTGTCTCTTTGTTAAAAACATAAGCGTGTTCCAAAGGGTCTCTATTAGAATTTCTTGTTCAAAGAATTTTTGGTGTTAATATCCTCCCACCTATAGGGAAGGTGAGTTCAAGGTGACTTCCCAGAGCTTAGCACAGTGCCTGCTGCTCAGCAGGTATTTAGTGACGGACTGGCTCTCCCAACCCCAACTGCCCACAGCTAAGGCAAAAACAAAAACAAAAACAAAATACAGCAATGGGGGGAAATGAAGCAAGGCCACAACCCTGCTGGTGAGTGCTTCTCTGGTAAATGCAGGTGAGTGTCTCACAGATTCCTCAAGGCTGCCACAGGACATCAACTCTTCACTTGATGTTTAAGTGAAGCTTCTGAGGCTGAGAGTAGGTGAGCTGCGGAGTCTGAGCAGCTGGAGGGCAGGCTCCTGAGGGTAGTCACCACGTAGCCAACCCAACAGTAACCTGGCTTTGCCATTTCCCTGCAGAAAGTCATTTAGCCTTCTTCCACTCAGTTTCTTCATCTGTAAAACATGAGGCGGGATGCCCATCTCAATGGCTAGTTAAAGGCTTAGATCAGACAACACGTGCGGAGGTCTCTTGGGAACTGGAAGGAGACTATGACTGCGTTCCCAGGACAGGGACTGGTCTTATTCATCTTTGTCTGCCCAGGATATACAGAGGAACACAAGAAGCACTCAATGAATAAATAATTAAAGGATGGTGAGGGGTGATTAACAGATTCTGGGTGGGCCAAAGGCTGGGAGAATGTTTCAAGATAAATGGAGTAGACTAGGAGGCGGTGCTTCAATGAACAGAAGGAGGGTGTTAGAAGTATCCCCAACAAACGTGGGGGCATCTTGGGAGTACTGAAGGCCAAAGAATATGGATCATCTGCGTGTCTCAAAGAGTCTTGTTAGCACTTGGAGCATCTTCAAGTACAGTTGCCTAGTGAAGAGGGATTTCAGTGGAACTTCAGGGGAATGGGTCTAAGCTGGATAGATTACACAGAAGAAAGAACCTAAGCTGAAAACATAAAAACATACACACAGGGCCGGGCATGGTGGCTTAAGCCATGGTGGCTTAATTCCAGCACTTTGGGGCGCCAAGGTGGGAGGATCTCTTGAGCCCAGGAGTTCAAAACCAGCCTGGGCAACACAGTGAGACCCCCATCTCCACAAAAAATTTAAAAAAGAAGTGGGCACGGTGGTGTGCACCAGGAGTTCCAGCTGCTTGGGAGGCTGAGGTGGGAGGATCCCTTGAGCCCAGGAGTTTGAGGTTGCAGTGGGCAGTGATCATGTCACTGCACTCCAGCCTGGGTGACAGATCAAGACCCTGTCTCAAAGCAAAAACAAGACAGAAACACATACACACACATGTACACATACACGCACAAATACTGACATATGACATTCCATACGGCTCTCACTGTAAGCTGATGACCGTGTGCAACCTGAGAATGCTGTTTGTTCAGAGACCTTATCGTGGCAGTGACTTTGGCCTGCCTTGTGGGGTACCGGGCCCAGCCCCTCTACTTGTGACCCTCAACCCAGAGCTTGAGAAGACCCTTTCCAAAAGTCCATCCAGTTCTCAGTTTAAGCCCAGCCTTTTCCAGAACACAATCATAGGAGTAACCAAGCTTCATTCTGGAAGGCTCTTTCCTTCCCTGCACCTTCTCATTGGTGGAACTGTCACTGATGACAGTGTGTGTGTGCCATTTCCAGAGGAGATGGGAATGAAGATACGTTGAAACCCACTCTCCTGAGGCCTCCAAGCTCTACTCAGACCCTCTGGGTGGCCTTTTTCCCTTTATTCCAGTTCAGGCAGTCCTCTGCTCAGGTGCAAATAATTATCTCTCTCTCGCGCGCGTGCTCTCTCTCTCTCTCTCTCTCTCTCAGCAAAATTTGAGCACACCTGGAACCTGATAGGAAGGGACCAGTAAAAAGGGAAATATGTGATTTATTTATTTATGTAGAGACGAGTCTCACTCTGTCTCCCAGGCTGGAGTACAGTAGCGTGATCTTGGTTCATGGCAACCTCCACCTCCTGGGTTAAAGCGATTCTCCTGCCTCAGCCTCCCCAGTAGCTGGGATCACAGACACCCACCACCACACCCGGCTAATTTTTTGTATTTTTAGTAGAGACAGGGTTTCACTTTGTTGGCTAGGCTGGTCTCGAACTCCTGACCTCAGGTAATCCACCCACCTCAGCCTCCCCAAGTGCTGGGATTACAGGTATGAGCCACTGTGCCTGGCCAAAAGATGTTATTTATAATTGCAATATTTCATCAAACCCAACATGTCATCAGTTTTTTTTTGTTTGTTTTTTGTTGTTTTTTTTTTGAGATGGAGTCTTGCTCGGTCACCCAGGCTAGAGTGCATTGGCACGATTTCAGCTCACTGCCAGCTTCGCCTCCTGGGTTCACACCATTTTCCTGCCTCAGCCTCCCGAGTGGCTGGGACTACAGGCGCCCACCACCACACCCGGCTAATTTTTTGTATTTTTAGTAGAGACGGGATTTTACTGTGTTAGCCAGGATGGCCTTGATCTCCTGACCTCGTAATCCGCCCGCCTCAGCCTCCCAAAGTGCTGGGATTACAGGCGTGAGCCACTGCACCCGGCCTTCAGTTTTAAGATGAATAACTATTTTGTATGTCACTGAGGGAGAAAAAATGTTACCAAATTATGACATCCCATTCTGATTTCAGAGATGTTAAAATGGGGGAAAATATGCAATATATTTATATCCAATATAAAAAATACTGCTATGTCCATTTGAAAAATTAAGCAAGTCATTATCAAAGTATTAGATAGGTAGTATTTAATAAATCCTAATTTAATATCACTGTTATAAATAATAATTCATTTAATCCTTGAAACAATCCTGTAAGTACTGTTATCTTTGTTTTATTATTTATTTATTTATTTATTCCTGTAGAGTCAGCAATAAGCACTATTAATATTATTATCCCTTTTCTACAGATGAGGAATTGTGGCTCTGAGAGGTTAAGATCAAACCTTGGTTCCTGTTTCTAAGTCTACCCGTCCCCAAAACAAGTCTGTTCTTACCACTAAGAGAGGTATTGGAAGAAAAGAGAAATATCTGAGGTGATGGGTATCCCAATTACTCTAATTTGATCTTCACATATTATATACATGTGCATTATATACATTAAAATATCACACGTACCTCCAGAAATATGTAACTATTATATCAGTAAACAGGCTAGGCGTGGTGGCTCATGCCTGTAGTCCCAGCACTTTGGGAGGCCGAGGCGGGTGGATCACAAGGTCAGGAGTTTGAGACCAGCCTAGCTAGCATGGTGAAACCCCGTCTCTACTAAGAATACAAAAAAATTAGCCAGGCATGGTGGTGCACACCTGTAGTCCCAGCTACTCGGGAGGCTGAGGCAGGAAAATTGCTTGAACCCAGCAGGTTGAGGTTGCGGTGAGCTGAGATCATGCCACTGCAATCCAGCCTGGGCGACAGAGCAAGATTCTGTCTCAAAAACAAAAACATAAACAAAAACAAAGGAAAACTAAATGACAAAAAGATACATGCTGGCCACAGGAAAAGTTCAGCAAATAAATGAATAAGTAGATGAATGAAGGAAATCATCAAAATTGACTTCAAGCACAGAAATTTGAATGTCTCCCTTCTGTTCCTCATTCATCTTAGGAAAAGGGTCAACATGTCTTCTATAAGTTCAAGGTAGTGGAACACTGGTCAAATTCTAAAAGAGGTAAGAAAGTGAGAGTAGGGAGTGGGCTCTGGTGTATGGGAGGTAAAGAAATGTTACAAAATAATCAGCATGACAATGTTGTAGCTGTTGCTCTGCTATTCACCTAACTATAGTCTAATGATGTATCAGGTATGACATCTGGGCTGTGAAGAATGACGGTGTTCTGGGAGAGACTGCCACCTATTGAATGACCATCACCACAACTGGAGAATTTTATCCAGGACACCCAGGATGACACAAGAGGGCCAAACAGCTTCAGAAATGGACCCACGATGAGAAACCCAATGACCTTGAGCCTAAAGCTGAATTCTTATCCAGGCCATGCAGATGATAATAGCTCAGAAAGCCTTCTTCGTAAGATGTTGAATAATCTAGAAAAGGTCTTCCTGGCCTGAACAAAGAGGATGCTGTTGAATTCCATTACCTGTGCCATGTTGCAGTCCAGGTCATTTCCATACTACACTGCTACAACCAAAGCAGAGGTAAACTGAAACCTTTCAGGGGGGAAAAAACCCAACAATCCCTGAGCCCCTATTATGTGCTTGACAAATGCATTCACTTCACCTTTATTCATTCCATAAATATTTACTGAGCAGTTACAATGTACAACCACTGTCCCACTTAATGGGGGAACAACACCGAACAAAGGCAGCAGTCCAGGTTCCTGCTGTCAAGGAGCTTACGTTGGGGAAGGAGGAGTAAGCGACAGAAAATAAACAAACACTTAGGTCATTTCAGACAGTAATAAATGCCATGAAAAAAATAAAACTGGAGGCTGGGCGCAGTGACTCACGCCTGTAATCCCAGCACTTTGGGAGGCCGAGGCGGGTGGATCATGAAGTCAGGAGTTCAAGACCAGCCTGACCAACATGGTGACACCCCATCTCTACTAAAAATCCAAAAATTAGCTGGGTGTGGTGGCACGCACCTGTAATCCCAGCTACTCAGGAGGCTGAGGCAGGAAAATTACTTGAACCTGGGAAGCGGAGGTTGCAGTGAACCGAGATCATGCCACTGCACTCCAGCCTGGGCAACAGAGCAAGACTCCATCTCAAAAAAAAAAAGGCTGGGCGCAGTGGCTCAAGCCTGTAATCCCAGCACTTTGGGAGGCCAAGACGGGCGGATCACGAGGTCAGGAGATCGAGACCATCCTGGCT
>NC_045440.1:81130130-81167153 GCF_002776525.5 Piliocolobus tephrosceles | reverse complement strand
CCATCTCAAAAAAAAAAAGCCTGGGCGCGGTGGCTCAAGCCTGTAATCCCAGCACTTTGGGAGGCCAAGACGGGCAGATCACGAGGTCAGGAGATCGAGACCATCCTGGCTAACACGGTGAAACTCCGTCTTTACCAAAAAAATACACAAAACTAGCCGGGCGAGGTGGCGGGCGTCTGTAGTCCCAGCTACTTGGGAGGCTGAGGCAGGAGAATGGCGTAAACCCAGGAGGCGGAGCTTGCAGTGAGCTGAGATCCGGCCACTGCACTCCAGCCTGGGCGACAGAGCGAGACTCCATCTCAAAAAAAAAAAAAAAAAAAGGAAAAGGGAAAAAGAAAAGAAAACTGGAAAATGGGATAAAAGTAGTCACATAACTTAAACCTGTTGTTTTCAAGAGCTAATATTATTCCTGGGCCGGGTGCAGTGGCTCACGCCTGTAATCCCAGCATTTTGGGAGGCTAAGGTGGGCGGATCATTTGAGGTCAGGAGTTCAAGACCAGCCTGGTCAACATGGCAAAATCCCATCTCTACTGAAAAATCCAAAAATTAGCCGGGTGTGGTAAGGCATGCTCATGGTCCCAGCTACTTGGGAGGCTGAGGCAGAAGAATCAGTTGAACCCAAGAAGTAGAGGTTGCTGTGAGCCAAGATCTCACCACCGCACTCTAGCCAGGGTGACAGAGTGAGACATCATCTCAAAAATAAATAAATAAATAAATAAATAAATAATAAAATAAATGAAATAAAAATAAAAATATTATTATTCCCATTTTACAGGCTCTGAGAGGTATTTAGCCCAAAGTCAGTTGAAGTGAACTGTGCCCAAGTGAATGAATAATCCAGATAGCAAGGATTTAATTATCTGCCTTTTGGAACCCAAAACCCATCTCTCGCCACCATATAAGGCTGCCCAGGAAGAGTAATATGGATAATCATTGCAGGATGTCTTGAATGGCATGCCGTGTCAATGATCATCTCTATTTGTTGTGAGATTATTGACAATACCCAAATCCCTCTAGCAGGGCATATTGATGAAAGGATACCTGTGTAGGTATTTACATGGATTTGCAGAATCTGATGGTCCTTGATCTTTAAGAGTACCCTTAAGAGGGAAAAAACAAACAAAGACCCTTCAGCTCCTGCCATGTGCAGGAGTATTTTTGGCAGTCTTCTACTGTTCTTATAAATTTGAGACATTTAAAAAGTTATTTGATTGGCCAGATCTCATCATGTTAGAGAATATGTGGACTTCCTTGTGCTTTCGTAGTAAACTGTCATTTCTACGGAGATGGGAAGAGGAGCTTTGGAGAATCCTTCGTGTGTGGTTCCTGCCAAGTCATCTGCAGGATGGGGAATATTGGATTACCACTAGAGAGGAAGGGGCTACCCTTTGTGTTTGAGGTCGGGAGGATGTGGCCATCTCTGAATGGCTAAGGCAGGGTCTTCACATTGTCAGAGCCCCTCGGACAGCCCTTGGACAGCCTGTTGCTTACTTACTCCCCTAGGAAGCCGGAAGGGACATGTGTTTCCTTACCTCCTACTGCTTTCCTCCTCCAGGGACAGGCACAGGTTTTTAGGCTGCTAGTGAGCAGAGTGGCTGGAACCACTTCAATTCCAATTAAGTCTTGAAAACTTTACAGTAGTTCTCAACTACCAAAGATGACTATGCATCCTACAATTGGGTTTAAATCAGAAGGGGATTGCTCAGTTTGACAAGCCCAGCTGCCAGCTGAGTTAAAAAGCTGGCTCTTCTCAAGACTCAGAGTTAACAAGTAGGAAATACATTGGTAACACACAGGCCTTGAGTGCATTGTTGCATTATTTTTTTTATTTTTATTTTTTTGAGACGGAGTCTCGCTCTGTCGCCCAGGCTGGAGTGCAGTGGCCGGATCTCAGCTCACTGTAAGCTCCGCCTCCCGGGTTTACGCCATTCTCCTGCCTCAGCCTCCCGAGTAGGCTGGGACTACAGGCACCCGCCACCTCACCCGGCTATTTTTTGTATTTTTTAGTAGAGACGGGGTTTCACCGTGTTAGCCAGGATGGTCTCGATCTCCTGACCTCGTGATCCGCCCGTCTCGGCCTCCCAAAGTGCTGGGATTACAGGCTTGAACCACCGCGCCCGGCCCATTGTTGCATTATGAACAGCAGAGTGACCAGTACAGACCCAACCAATGCCTCTGAATTCCCACCTCCCATTTGTTACTTCTGCCAGCTACGTTCCTTCTGAAAAGCAAGACACTCTTTAATATGCTTTTATTGAATTTGAAAATGGTGATAGGCATTTTGAAGAAATAACCTGTCAGAAAATGTAAAATAACCAAAGCAGACTCTAAAGTGCTTTTTAAAAGACATGACCGACTGATAATGCCAATACCTCACTCTGCTAGCCTTCCCTGGATCATGCAGGGTTATGTTATCTATTTGAGTCATGCTGTTATCCTTGAGGAAACAGATCCATAAAATATTACTAAGGCAAAGTTGAGTTAGAGCCTGACTAAACACGGGGCTCCCCTGATAAGATCTTTCCTGTACAAAGCTCAGTGGATTGTGCTTTTGCACAATTTCCCCTTCTCTGACCATATAAATCTTCAACCCCAGAACCGAGTGTTCCCTCTTGTTTTTACATAACCTGTCTAATTTCTTTATCATGGGGTTTTGCATCAGATACAGTAAGCAGTCTTGTAATGTCCATGCACAGTTTTTTTTTTTTTTTTTTTTAAATCTGGAGTCTCACTCTGTTGCCCAGGTTGGAGTGCAGTTGTGCGATCTCAGCTCACTGCAACCTCTGCCTCCCAGGTTCAGGCAATTCTCCTGCCTCACCCTCCTGAGCAGCTGGGATTATGGGTATCTGCCACCACACCCTGCTAATTTTTGCATTTGTAGTAGAGATGGGGTTTCACCATGTTGACCAGGCTGGTCTTGAACTCCTGAACTTTAGTGATCCACCTGCCTCAGCCTCCCAAAGTGCTGGGATTACAGGTGTGAGCCATCAAGCCCGGCATGCACATTTTCTTACAAGGTTCTCCAACTGTCCTGACACTCATAATGTTTCCAAATAACTCTAGCCTTTCTTCTGCCTCATATTGTTAGCATTGTTCTTTTTCTTGAGATGCAGTCTTGTTCTGTCACCCAGGCTGGAGTGCAGTGGTGCAGTCTAGGCTCACTGCAACCTCCGCCTCCTGGGTTCAAGTGATTCTCCTGCCTCAGCCTACAGAGTAGCTGGGACTACAGGCGTGCACCACCGTACCTGGCTAATTTTTGTATTTTTAGTAGAGACAGGGTATCTCCATGTTACCCAGGCTGGTCTCAAACTCCTGACTTCAGGTGATCTGCCCACCTCAGCCTCCCAAAGTGCTGGGGTTACAGGTGTGAACCACCACACGAGCATTGTTCTTTAAATGTGGATCTCTTAATAACTTGGCACCTGTTTATTTCAACAGTTTTTTTTTTTTTTTTTTTTTTGAGACAGGGTCTCACTCTGTTGCCCAGGCTGGGGTGCAGTGTCACAATCAGCTTGAGCCTTCCAGACTCAAGTGATCCTCCCACCTCAGCCTCTGGGGTAGCTGGGACCACCCCACTATGAGGGTTAATTTTTGTATTTTTTGTAGAGAAGGGGTTTTGCCATGTTGCCCAGTCAGGTCTCGAACTCTTGGACTCAAGCAATCTGGCTGCCTTGGCCTCCCAAAGTGCTGGCATTACAGGCGGGAACCACCTCGCCCTACCCTTAACATTAATATATTGATTATGACAGTGATGATAAGCTTTCTCTGAGACATTTCATTTATTAGCCAGCATGTTGTGGAGAGCTTTCTTCTCAGTGGCAGGCAGTACTAAGCCAGTAGTAGTTCAAACACGTGCGGTAAGTAGACCAGGTGAATAGCACTGGGGAAGGCACCATCTGAGGAACGCCTTGGAGGCATGCCAGGTCAGGAGGAAGGCAAGCACTGTTTTGCATTTCAAGCAGAGGGAACCATTTGAGGAAGGTATTGGAGGCATGTCAATTTAGAAGAAATGCAAGCAGTGTAATTTGGTGTTGCAGGAGTGAAAGGTACATTGGTGGAATGGTGGGAAGTGATCTGGAAGACCTGAGACATAGTACATCAATAGGACAGCAGAATGCCGCTGTGCCTTTTATTTTAGCTATTTATTTTTGAGACAGGGTCTCGCTGTGTTGCCCAGGCTGGAGTGCAGTGGTTCTAACATGACTCACTGCAACCTCTGCCTCCCAGGTTCCAGTGATTCTCCTGCCTCAGCCCCACAAGTAGCTGGGACTACAGGTGCCTGCCACCATGCCCGGCTAATTTTTGTATTTTTTGGTAGAGGCAGGGTTTCACCATGTTGGGCAGGCTGGTCTCAAACTTCTGGCCTCAAGTCATCTGCTCGCCTCACCCTCCCAAAGTGCTGGGATTACAGGCGTAAGCCACCATGCCTGACCAAATTTTTAAAATTTTTTGTAGAGACAGGGTGTCACCCTGTTGCCCAGGCTGGTCTGAAACTCCTGTGCTCAAACAATCCTCCCACTTTGGGCTTCCAAAGTGTTGGGATTACAGGTGTCAGCCACCAGATGCAAGTCCCCCTCCCTTTTATTACTAATCAAAAGTTCTATTAGGTTGCTCACTTACCCCGGAATTTTAGACCACACACATACACACCTCTTTTTACTTTTATTAAAACATAATATGCCCTGTCATCAGTAGAAATGGGATTATGGCACATGGGAAAACTGATATTTATATCTGGTACCTTTTCTGCAGACTTTATGTATTCATGTATTCATAAACTATGTATATCCTCACTTACACACTGTGGTTTAGAAGATTCTTTTTAAAATCATCTTTCTGGGCTGGGCGCGGTGGCTCACACCTGTAATCCCAGCACTTTGGGAGGCCGAGACGGGCGGATCACGAAGTCAGGAGATCGAGACCATCCTGGCTAACACCGTGAAACCCCGTCTCTACTAAAAATATAAAAACTAGCTGGGCGAGGTGGCGGGCGCCTGTAGTCTCAGCTACTCGGGAGGCTGAGGCAGGAGAATGGCGTAAACCCAGGAGGTGGAGCTTGCAGTGAGCTGAGATCCGGCCACTGCACTCCAGTCCGGGCGACAGAGAAAGACTCCGCCTCAAAAAATAAATAAATAAATAAAATAAAATCATCTTTCTGGGCAGGCACGGTGGCTCACGCCTGTAATCCCCAGCACTCTGGGAGGCCGAGGCACGTGGATCACCTGAGGTCCGGAGTTCAAGACCAGCCTGGCCAACATGGTGAAACCTTGTTTCTATTAAAAATACAAAAATTAGTGGGTGTGGTGGTGCACGCCTGTAATCCCAGTCAATGGGGTGGCTAAGGCAGGAGAATCACTTGAACCCAGGAGGTAGAGGTTGCGGTAAGCCAAGATTGTGCCACTGCCAGCCTTGGAGACAGTGAGACTCCATCTCAAAAAAAAAAATCTCTTTCCATCTTAAGTAGTAAAATATCTAGAGCATAGGAATATGTATGTATATATCTGAGTTGATGCTTATATTCAGTATAAGCAGTTATATGGATTTGGGGAAATTCTGATAAATTTTTGAAAAATTAGATGTGCAATGAAATTGGCATTTAATTTGGTGTTAGAGACACCAAAATAAAATAGTTTGCAAAAGTTGTTCATTGTTCAAATTCCCAGTGTGAAAAGCTGAGTTTATGTGCCAGCCCCTTGCACAGTGGTGGTTTTTTAAATAATTCTCCTCGAACTGATGCCCTTGGCTCTCCATCTGTCAATACATTACCATCTGAATTTCTTTTCTTTTTTTTTTTTTTTTTATTGAGACGGAGTCTCACTCTGTCGCCTAGGCTGGAGTGCAGTGGTGCAATCTCGGCTCACTGCAAGCTCCTCCTCCTGGGTTCACGCCATTCTCCTGCCCCAGCCTCCCAAGTAGCTGGGACTACAGGTGCCCTCCACCACATCCGGCTAATTTTTTTGTATTTTTAGTAGGAGACGGGGTTTCCCCGTGTTAGCCAAGATGATCTCGATCTCCTGACCCCTCACGATCCGCCCGCCTCAGCCTCTCAAAGTGCTAGGATTACAGGTGTGAGCCACTGCGCCCAGCCTTTTTTTTTTTTTTTTTTTTTTTAAGACAGAGTCTTGCTCTCTCACCCAGGTTGGAGTGCAATGGCTAGATCTCAGCTCACTGCAACCTCCACCTCCTGGATTCAAGCGATTTTTCTGCCTCAGCCTCCCAAGCAGCTGGGATTACAGGTGCAGGGCACTGTGCCCAGCTAATTTTTATATTTTTTAGTAGAGACGGGGTTTCACCATGTCGGCCAGACTGGTCTCGAACTCCTGACCTTGTGATCTGCCTACCTCGGCCTCCCAAAGTGCTGGGATTACAGGTGTGAGCCACCACACCTGACCTACCATCTGAATTTCCATAGGGAAGGCATATTTTTAAAATCTTGTCTTTACTTTTGCATTTCACTGTGATTTTAAAACTGTATTTCTACTAAAGTGATGTTAATTTCAGCTCAGGCAAATAGTTGTCCCCAGCCTGTTAAAAATGGAGACACTTCTACTAGTTTCTTTCTTATCATAAATTACGAGGTGACACAGACGGGTGAAATCAGATCAGTGTGACCCAAGATAGCCAGGGAAAGAACCAAATCGTTTTTAAATGGAATAGAAAATAAGTTGGGAATCTTGATTTCAAGGCTGTAGGAGTAAGGAATGCAGCACAAAACTTCAATGAAAATAATTTAGATCATAAAGTCTGGTTGGAAGTAGGCAGAAAACTAGATGAAAATGAGTGATTCTTACAGGTACAGCTAAAGGTTATAATGTTTTACAGTCCAGAAAAAAGATAGCCAGGGAGCTAAAAGAAGATGCTTTCTATGCAGATTTGGAGAGAGAGCACATTACTTTATCATCAGTCATAGTACCTCTGTCTCCTAATGACTAGTATTTTGGTGGAAATTCACAGGCAAGCAAAGCTGACAAAGAGTTTGGGGTCCTGAATTATAAATAAAGATAGCAGGTACCAAATCCAAATATGTATAGTGCCAGTACATGAAAAAAAAAATCAGAATATAATTTGAAGAATTCCAAGTTCCAAAAGAAAGGGCTACATAATATACATGTGTATATTTTATATATACACACATACATATTTATATTTATTTTAGAGATGGGATCTTGCTCTGTTGCCCAGGCTGACCCTGAACTTCTGAATTCTAGGGATCCTCCCACCTCAGCCTCCCTGAACTTCTGAATTCTAGGGATCCTCCCACCTCAGCCTCCCGAGTAGGTGGGGCTACAGTTACCTGCCATCATGCCTGTCCAGAAAGATATGTTTTCTAAGAAGAAAATAGAAAATTACAACAGGCACAGGAAAATAGAAAATGAAAAAAAAAATCTGTAATTGAAAAAGCAGAGAAATTTTGGGGAAAATTTCTAATCATTAAAATCAAAAGAGTAATTTTTATATACACATATTCAAACTTAACCATTTTCAGGGCCCAGCTTGGTGGCTCATGCCTATAATCCCAGCACTTTGGGAGGCCAAGGTGGGCAGATCACCTGAGGTCAGGAGTTCGAGACCAGCCTGACCAACATGACAAAATCCTGTCTCTACTAAAAATACAAAATTAGCCAGGTGCGGTGGCAGGCACTTGTAATCCCAGCTACTCGGGAGGCTGAGGCAGGGGAATCGCTTGAGCCTGGGAGGCAGAGGTTGCAATGAGCAGAGATGGCGCCACTGCACTCCAGCCTGGGCGACCCTGTCTCAAGAAGAAAAAAAAAAAGAATGATTTTCAGAAATCAAATCTAAGGGCCGGGCGCGGTGGCTCAAGCCTGTAATCCCAGCATTTTGGGAGGCCGAGACGGGTGGATCACAAGGTCAGGAGATCGAGACCATCCTGGCTAACACGGTGAAACCCCGTCTCTACTAAAAATACAAAAACTAGCTGGGTGAGGTGGCGGGCGCCTGTAGTCCCAGCTACTCGGGAGGCTGAGGCGGGAGAATGGCGTAAACCCGGGAGGCGGAGCTTGCAGTGAGCTGAGATCCAGCCACTGCACTCCAGTCCGGGCGACAGAGCGAGACCCCGCCTCAAAAAAAAAAAAAAAAAAAGAAATCAAATCTAAGTCCTATCAAGTGTTTTCAGGTTGTTGGAAAGAATATACAGGAATAAGACAACCTTATTCACCAAGAATGGGTTACAGTCTCTGTTTTTCTTTCTTTCCAGCCAAGTCCCTATGCCCACTACCCTCACAGTAAGTGTGATCCTTGGAAAGGATCCTGCAATCTTGTAGAGATTTTCTTTTCTTTTTTTTTTTTAAGACGGAGTCTTACTGTTGCCGAGGCTGGATCAAAGTGGTGCGATCTTGGTTCACTGCAACCTCTGCCTCCCAGGTTCAAGCGATTCTAGTGCCTCAGCTGGGATTACAGGCATGTGCCACCACACCCAGTTAATTTTTGTATTTTTAGTAGAGGCGGGGTTTCACCATGTTGGCTAGACTGGTCTCCAACTCCTGACCTCAAGTGATCTGCCCACTTCAGCCTCCCAAAATGCTGGGATTACCCTCCTGCCTTAGCCACCCCAGTAACTGGGATTACAGGCGTGCACCACCACACCCGCTAATTTTTGTATTTTTAATAAAAACAAGGTTTCACCATGTTGGCCAGGCTGGTCTTGAACTCTGGACCTCAGGTGATCCACCTGTTTAATGTTGACTTTTGATCAGGCACAGTCACTCATGGCTGTAATACCAGCACTTTGGGACAGTGAGGTGGTAGGATTGCTTGAGGCCGGGAGTTAGAGACCAGCCTGGGCAACATAGTGAGACCCCATCTCCACAAATATTTTTAAAAACTAGCGAGGCCTGGTGGTGCACTTCTGTGGTCCCAGCTGCTCAGAAGGCTGTGATGGGAGGATCGCTTGAGCCTGGGAGGCTGAGGCTGCAGTGGGCCATGATCGTGCCACTGCATTCCAGCCTGGGCAACAAGAGCGAGACCCTGTCTCAAAACAAGCAAACAAAAAGCAACTTAATTTTTAATACCAAATTATTTCTTTTTCTCTCCAGTGTTCTGCTGCTTTTCCTCCCTACATTTGACTGAAACTTCCCTTGAATCACAATATTCTTGTCATTGAGACTCTCTCTCAGCCTGCAACCGTGGTGGAAGAAAAAAGGGAAGAGAACCCGAAGGCAAGTGAGACATCGCCTTGTCGGTCTCTCCAACGAACAGTGGCTAGAGACTGTCTATATTCCCTGACTTTCAATCCTGGGGGGAGGACGGAGCCCAGAACAGAGCCCTGTGAAGCACAGGGGCTGGCTGAAGGAAGAAGCGGATGCGCGGGGCCGCAGGGCGGCGCCTGGGAGCCTGGCAGCACCCCGGGCGGGAGCGCGGAGTGCTGGAGGGCGGCGCTGCGGAGCACGCCTCTGCGGCTGGAGCCAAAAGGGAGGTGGACTGTGTTCAACTTTGACAGAAGGCAAGGACTGCAAAGAGAAAGCCTGATAGAACCACAACCCTGATACTGTCTCGACCTGGGCACAGTTAATAATTAGGGCAGGTTAATAGGTAGCCACCCGGACACGGATAGATTTGATGCCGGATGTTGAAAGACTGCGAAGAAGCCTCCTGGGGACAGTGACCAAACTCTCCTTTCAGGGCAAATTTCCATTCTCTTGGGAAAATATAGCCTTGCAATCCAGGGACATTTTTGGAAGGCAGCTTGGTGATCCTTTGCTGTTACAGATTAGGTTTGCCCCATCTGAGTATCACCCCCACCACGACATCTCAAAGCAGCTTATCAAAGAATTCCCTCCAACGCCTCCAGCTCTTTCTCTAAAAGCAGTTCTGGTAAATACAGTTTTCATTTTCTCATTATGTTTGCAGTGCCATTTCAGTGTCCCACCTGCCAACTGAGCTCTGACAAAGAGGAACGAGAAGGTGTGAACTCAGAGCTGCCTCCTCGGATGACCGCGACTGTGCCCCACACAGGACACGCAGCCCTGGTGGGCTCCCAGCCCCGCGGGCCAGCAGCTGCTCAGCAGCCTGTGCACCCCTGGGGCTGTGGGCACCTAAAGAAGAGAGCCTAGGCTCCAGATGGAAGCTTGCTGGTCAAAAAAGTCTAAAGTGGCCGGCGCGGTGGCTCATGCTGTAATCTCAGAACTTTGGGAGACCCAGGTGGGCAGATCACCTGAGGTCAGGAGACCAGCCTGGCCAACATGGCAAAACCCCGTCTCTACTAAAAATACAAAAATTAGCCAGGCGTGGTGGCGCCGCTTGTAGTCCCTGCTACTCAGGAGGCTGGGTAGGAGAATCTCGTGAACCCTGGAGGTGGAGGTTGCAGTGAGCTGAGATCGTGCCATTGCACTCCAGCCTGGGCAACAGAGTGAGGCTCTGTCTCAAAAAAAAAAAAAAAAGGTAAAAGTGCGATGCTCTTTCCAGAGCTGGGATCACCTAAATTTGCAGATTAAGATCTGAAAACTTGAAAATATAAAATAGTGACCCATACTCTCTCATTTTCCTGAGACCTTCTGATCTCCAATGGAAGGCTGGGGAAAGGAGAGCTACAGAGGAGGAAAACCGCTTCTTACCTGTGTGGAGTAAGTGTGCCCTTCCACTGCTCCTGAAAATAGGGACAGGTGCTCACTGAAGTTTGCTACTGCATGTGTAGGCAAAATCAGTTACAGTTTTCTCAAACAATTCTTGGCATGGGAATTGCTTCCTTGGGAGAAAACCCACTGGTGGATTGAAAATCGGAAGATTCAGGCTCAGGTTTCACTTTTGTCATTGGTTTTGATGTGGTCAAATCATTCTTCTTTCTGGGTTTGTTTCCCTGTGCTTAAATACCTTTGCTAACATTTTAAAAATCATTTACTTTGTATCTGAAATAGCGCTGGGTAAGCCATTACATGTATTATCACAATGTGACAATACATTAAAATAGGTAATATTCTCATTTTAAAGAATGTCAACTAGAATTTGCCCAAGATCACACAGCAGATACTTACTTTTCTAAGTCAGAATTAAAGGCCAAGATTTACTCCTCTTTTTTTTTTTTTAAATGTGCATATTGTCCACTACAATAAGCCACTGCCTTTTGACACGGGGCTAATAACACATACCTGGTTAGGTACAGGGCCACCTTAGACACTGCACAGTTCTGTGGCTTGCAGATGTGCAGTGTCAACTTGGTTAGTTGTACACAGGGCCTTGATTAGGTCCACCCACAGTGTCCTATACATATTTGTTATTACACTGATTACGTTATATTGTAATGTAATATTTTATATTTACATATATGTTATCCACACATCCGGCTTCCTTTGCCTGGAGTATAAATGATGTCATTCCACATGGTGTCCCATCTTCCTTGATGGGCTTCTTCACCCTTGACAGAGGCCACTTCCCTGCTATGAACGTGAGTGCCAGAAATGCACACGTATATCCGAAGGGGTAGCCCCAGATACACTTACCTCACTTACAGAGGCCGGAACTGAGGCTGGAAGAGTCTACACCCCTTGTGCTGGATTCCTCCAGAGTCCCACAGCTGACACCATGGTTACTGAAACCAGAGCTCTGATGCAGCTACTGAAATCTGGCAAAATGGGATGATGCTCAGGCTAAGCTTACCGCTCCATTGCAGCCGCCACCACCTGTGCACCGTAAAGCAACATTTCCTTGAGATGGGAGGGTGGGCTGCTACTTCCCTCAGGGTCTCACTCAGCTGTGTTAGCCAGGGATCCCAGTGTGGTGGCATTTCCAACGCAGCTGGGGGATGGGCAGGGGAGGGCACAAGTTCCATCAACTGCTGTGGATTCAGAACCCCCATCCCACTTCTAACTCCAAGCCCTGGGTGCAGAGGCCACTGTACTAGTCTCATCTCCAACTTCTGCCAGGCTCATTTCCCCCATCCAATGAAGCGTAACAAGTTTAAAGTACAAAGGTGAGGGGTCGCACTCTTGGTGCTATTCTTCCCCAGCTAAAATGTCTTCTTGTTGTTTTCACCTCCCCACTCCCCTGCACTGTGAGCTGGCTGAGGGCTCCTCTTCACATTGGTCACGGTTTTGCCACAATGCATGGCCCACAGGAAGCACTGGAACATTCACGAATGAACACCATTTCCCGTCTTGATTCTCTGTGTTCTATTTATTTATTTATTTTGAGACGGAGTCTCACTCTGTCGTCTAGGCTGGAGTGCAGGGGCACCATCTCAGCTCACTGCAGCCTCTGCCTCCTGTGTTCAAGCGATTCTCCCACCTCAGCCTCCCAAGAAGCTGGGATTACTGATGCCCACCACCACGCCCAGATAATTTTTGTATTTTTAGTAGAGACAGCATTTTACCATGTTGCCCAGGCTGGTCTCAAGCTCTTGACCTCCGGTAATCCACCCACCTCAGCCTCCCCAACTGTTGGGATTACAGGCATGAGCCAACGCACTCAGCTATTTATTTATTGATTGATTGATTGATTGAGACAGAGTCTGGCTCTGTCGCCCAGGCTGGAGCGCAGTGACACAATTATGGCTCTCTGCAGCCTCGACCTTCTGGGCTCAAGTGATCCATCCTCCTGCTACCTCAGTCTCCCAAGTAGCTAGGACTGTAGCCACATACCACCACACCCAGCTAATTTTTAAATTTTTTGTAGAGAAGGGGTCTCAGTTTGTTACCCAGTCTGGTCTCAAACTCCCAGGCTCAAGTGATCCTGCTGTCTTGGCTTCCCAAAATGTTGTGACGTACAAGCATGAGCTACTGTGCCCAGCCTATTTTTCTCTATTTTCAAAAGCCCATACTTTCCTTTTTGATCTAACACCTTTTGGCCATGTTTCTAGAAAAGAGAAGCTGTAGACCACAGGTGTCGTTAGGATTGGGGTGGCCAGTCTGTGGTTCCAGGTGCCAGGATCACAGGTGCATTCTGGGCAGATTTTGGAATGAGTAAGTAGAAAAACAAATTGCTAGGCTGGGCACCATGGCTCTCACCTGTAATCCCAGTACTTCAGGAGGCCAAAGCAGGCAGATTGCTTGAGCCCAGGAGTTCGGGACCAGCTTGGGCAACATGGTGAAACTCTGTCTCTCCTCTTTTTCCTCCCCCTACTCTCCCTCTTTTCCTTTTTCTCCCTGTTCCTCCTCTCTCTCCGCCTCCCTCTCCTTCTCCTTCTGCTACTGCAAAGCAGACAGAGGGGCCTGTTCATTTGTACTCTGCCCCAGCCTTCTGTGGGTTAATACAGTCACCTTTACACCCTGGTTCAGTCCAGGATAGTTTCCACTTATGCTATTCTGTCAAGACGGTGTTTCGCTTTTGTTTAAAGATTTTGAGAAAGCGCGTAAATACCTAAGTACTTAAGAAACAGGTAATAGATGAAAAGCAGATTGCATGGCAATGTGGTAGCATTGCACTAAGCACCCGTCTAGGCCAGCCCACTTCCCTGATCCTTTTACCCAGGCTTCCTGAAGGTGCTATGGACACCCAGCTGGAGACACGATATATGCTCAGAAGGAGCTGGTCTAGGTTCTGGCTAGGCATGCCACAGTTATACCCTTGGAAATTTAATAACTATGAGGCTATGTATTGTCACAAGTCAAAGATGTTGAATCAATACTAAAAGACATGAGCATGCAGAGAAAGAAAGAACTCCTGTGGGCTGGAGGGGGAGGGGACTTGATGAGGACTTGAAGGGATTTGAATAGTTGCTGTGAGTTATGTGAGAGAAAGTGTAGGGATGAGAATCAACCAGTGAATAAATAGTGACTGAGGGCTCGTTTTGGGGAGGGTACACATTTTAGGGAGGGTACCCAGAATGTTCTGAAGACAATGAGCTGACAGGTTGTTAGGTATGGAGGGCTCATGGGAGAAATGGTTGGAAAGGTAGATTAAGGCCAGTTTGTGAGAGCCTTGAATGCCATGCAAAAATGTTTACAAGTTATCCCGTGAACTAGAGATTCCACAAGTTGGCCGGGCACGGTGGCTCACACCTGTAATCCCCACATGTTGGGAGGCCAAGCTAGGTGGATAATCTGAGGTCAGGAGTTCAAGCCCAGCCTGGTCAACATGGTGAAACCCTGTCTCTACTAAAAATACAAAAATTAACTGGGCGTGGTGGCAGCAGGTGCCTGTAATTCCAGCTACTCAGGAGGCATGACAATTGCTTGAACCTGGGAGGCGGAGGTTGCAGTGAGCTAAGATAGCACCATTGAACTCTAGCCTGGGTGACAAGATCAAAACTCTGTCTCAAAAAAAAAAAAAAAAAAAGGAGACTTCCACAGGTGTGCTGCCATTGGGATGTGCTCCAACAGGTTATCAGTGAGAGAAGGTAGTGAGATCAGGGAGGTGGGGGTGGCCGGCCATCGCAGGCCAAGGGCGTCTCCTCAGCAGGCCCCTTTGTTCATCCCAGTGTCCATAGAAATATGTCCGTAGTCTATGTTTGCTTTGACTTGGAAATGTTGGCTATCACTGCTCTGTAGACAATGACTTGCTGAAAATGTTTGTACAGTTAAGTGACATTTTGAGTTACAATTTTACTTTTCTTCCCAACAGGCTTATAAACTCCTCCAGGACAGGAGCTCTGTCTTACCTCTTCTGTTGTTGCCACTTTGCTGTGTGGACAGTCAATGCAGGAAGTATTTGTACTTGATTTTTTAACTAATTGGATATTATGGCTTTGAAAAAACAAAACCTCACAAATCATATAATAGGTATGACTAGGATGACTGGGCCAGGCGCTGTGGCTTACATCTGTAATCCCAGCACTTTGGAAGGCCAAGGCCAGCAGATTGCTTGAGCCCAGGAGTTCAACACCAGCCTGGGCAACATAGGGAGACCCCGCCTCTACAAAATACAGCCAAGTGTGGTGGTCTGCACCTGTATTTCCAGCTGCAGGACTGACGCAGAGGTGGGAGGATCGCTTGAGCCCAGGAGACAGAGGTTGCAGTGAGCCGAGATCACGTCACTGCACTCCAGCCTGGGCAACAGAGTGAGATCCTGTCGCAAAAAACAACAACAAAAAACAAATAAAAACCAAATAGCGATTACTACTCTGCCTGCTTCTAGGAAGGCTTAGAAATAATAAAATTCCAAGTGGGAGTGACTTTGGGTAGTGGGCTAGAAAAATATGCTTCGAAGGAATGTGAAACACTTATGCTGGTGGCCACGTTTAGAACTGTCAAGAAAAAAAGAGATCAGACGTGGGCTCTTGTTCTTGAGGAATCAAGGCTGAATCATTTGTTAAATCATTCGTTAAAAACCTCTTCATCATAATCCAAGTAAGACTGCATTTAGTGGCCATCAGGATAACATAATTTTTTTCTCTGTTAATCTTTTTTCTTTTTCCTTGAGACAGAGTATTGCTCTGCCACCCAGGCTGGAGCTCAGTGGTGCAATCTTGGCTCACTGCAACCTCCGCCTCCCAGGTTCAAGTGATTCTTGTGTCTCAGCCTCCCAAATAGCTGGGATTACAGGAGTGCACCAACACACATGGCTGATTTTTGTATTTTTAGTAGAGATGAGGTTTCACCATGTTAGCTAGGCTGGTCTTGAACTCCTGACCGCAGGTGATCCACTTGCCTTGGCTTCCGAAAGCGCTGGGATTACAGGCGTGAGCCACTGCGCCCGGCATGTTAATCTTTATTCTTAGTTGGGGGTGGGATATGAAGCTTTCTTACCATATGAACCAGTAATTCCATCCCTAGATATCTACTGAAGAGAAGTGAAAACGTAAGTCTACACAAAAACTTGCAAATTAACACTTACAGCATCACTACTTATAATAGCCAAAAAGTGAAAACAACCCAAATGTCCACCAACTGGCAAATATGGCATATTTATACAATGGAATATTATTCAGCAATGAAAAGGAATGAAATACTCATATATGCTACAACTTTAAATCATTGTCAGTGAAACAAGCCATTCACAAAAGGCCACATATTATATGATTCAATTTATACGAAATGTCTAGAATAGTCAAATTTATAAACAGCAAATAGATTAATGGTTGTTTAGGGATGGGCAAGGGGTAGGAGGATGGGAAGTGGATACTAATCAGTATGCAATTTCCTTTTTTTTTTATTGAGGCAGTTTAATTCTGTCGCCCAGGCTGGAATACAGTGATGCTGCCAGGGCTCACTGCAGCCTTGACCTCTTGAGATAAAGTAATTCTTCCACCTCAGCTTCCCCAGTAGCTGGGACTACATGTGCACACCACCACACCTAGCTAACTGATTTTTTATTTTATGTAGAAACAGGGTCTTACTATTCTATGTTGCCCAGGCTGGTCTCGAACTCTGAGTTCAAGCAGTCCTCCCACTTCAGCCTCCCAAAGTGCTTGGATGACAGGCATGAGCCACTGTGCCCAGCTCAGAATTTCTTTTTGGGGTGATGAAAATGCTCTAAAATTAGATTACAGTGATGGTTGCGCACCTCTGTGAATATACTCAAAAACTTTGAAAACAAAAGTTGAGGTGCTACAAACTAGAGGATCTAATCACAGTCACAGAACAGTTGCCCATGCTTAGTGGCAAGAGGCTGTATCCTGAGGACTTTTGTGTTTCCAGATTTCTCCAAAGGAGAATTACGGTTTGGCAGGTGGAATGAGGGTCAGGTAGAAAAGGCTGACGATGCAACTAACCTTAAGGAGGGGGAGGACAAAGGGTGAAGACCAGACCAGGTCAGTGTGGGAAAAGGGAGGTTGTAGGTTGTTAGTGCTTCAGGGGAAACCAGCAACGAGCTTTTCTCTCCTCTCTGGAGATCCTGGTCAGCTTCACAATGGTGGCCCAGAAATCAGTCTCAGTCCCTCCTAGCATAGACCGCTCCTTGACGGCGGCCCTCTGTCCTCTAAAGGCAGATGCAAGCTACGTTTGTGTGGTAAGTAAACCCAGTTGTCTGAATTCTGATTTTGCAGCTTTAGGGATTGGATTTAGTAGCACCGACTGGTTATTGAACAGTAGAGGGCACTGTTAGCCTGTAAAGTCTGGGTTGAGCCGCACAGGAAGAAGGAAGTAGTTGAGTTACAGTCAGCCTTGCATGAGATTCTAACGCAATTAGATTAGTGTAACATCCTTTGGATTTTAGAACACAATTGCCATATTCTTGAAGTCGTAGTTTGGCATGCATGCCACCGCATTAAATAAAACCGAACTCCAGCAGCACTGTTTATTCCTAGAAGGATGATTTATTTAGATAGCCTGGACATTTCTTTGATCCAAGTATTAAATAAATGCCTACTATGCACACGGTATTATGTACTTTGATAAGGCTTAAAACCATACATTCAAGAATAGTGCTTCAAGCTGCTATTGAGAGCTTTTATAAATGAAAACTTGTTATCCATATGCACATTCATCACTTGAACTCAGAATGCAGTAGAATTCTATTCAAGGATACAGTATCGTCAGGAAACATCTGATAGAGGAGGGAAACTTATTGGCTTTTTAATCTAGTTTCCTTGCCAACTCAACTATGTGAAAATATAATCATAGTTAAATTTATTCAGCGCACACTGTGTGCCAGGCACTGTTTTACGTGCCTTACAACCTTGATACAGAGGTGTGGTCTGTGGAGCAGCGGAATCAGCAGCCCCAGGAGCTTGTTAGAAATGGAGACTCTCGGCCGGGCGCAGTGGCTCAAGCCTGTAATCCCAGCACTTTGGGAGGCCGAGACGGGCGGATCACGAGGTCAGGAGATTGAGACCATCCTGGCTAACCCGGTGAAACTCCGTCTCTACTAAAAAATACAAAAAAACTAGACGGGCGGGGTGGCGGGCGCCTGTACTCCCAGCTACTCGGGAGGCTGAGGCAGGAGAATGGCGTGAACCCGAAAGGCGGAGCTTGCAGTGAGCTGAGATCCGGCCACTGCGCTCCAGTTTGGGCGACAGAGTAAGACTCCGTCTCAAAAAAAAGAAAAAAAAGAAAGAAATGGAGACTCTCGGGGACATCCCAGAATCTGCATTTAAAAGAGATCTGTATACACATTAAAGTTTCCGAACCATTCCTCTTTCCTATATATTATCTTATTTAATCCCCATAACAGAGGCACTATTATTATCTCAATTTTAAAGTGGGAAACTGAGGCAAAGAGAAGTTCAGTAAGTTGCCCAGTGCAAAGCTGGGAATCTTTACTCAGGCAAAATAGCTTCCATGCCCTGCTATTAAGTTGATGTCATTGCTTTTACTGCTTTTATTTATTTTATTTATTTATTTCTCATGGAGTTTCGCTCTTGTCATCCAGGCTAGAGTGCAAATGGCATGACCTTGGCTCACTACAACCTCCGCCACCCGGGTTCAAGTGATTCTCCTGCCTCACACTCCTGAGTAGCTGGGATTACAGGCATGTGCCACCACGCCCGGCTAATTTCGTATTTTTAGTAGAGACGGAGTTTCTCCATGTTGGTCAAGCTGGTCTCAGACTCCCGACCTCAGGTGATCCGCCTGTCTTGGCCTCCCAAAGTGCTGAGATTACAGGCGTGAACCCCCGCACCCGACCTGATGTCACTGCTTTTAAGGCAAAAACCGTAATCACTTTTGCCCAACCCAGTATTATTCCTTTCACTTCTTCTTCTTCTTTTTTTTTTTTTTTTTTTTTTTTGAGATGGGAGTCTCACTCTGTCGTCAGGCTGTAGTGCAGGGGTGCGATCTCCGCTCACTGCAACCTCCGCCTCGGGGGCTCAAGGGATTCTCCTGCCTTGGGCTCCCGAGTAGCTGGGACTATAGGCGCGTGCCACTTCGCCCAGCTAATTTTTCTATTTTTAGTAGAGACGGGGTTTCACCATGTTGGCCAGGATGGTCTCCATATCTTGACCTCGTGATCTGCCTGCCTCAGTCTCCCAAAGTGCTGGGATTACAGGCGTGAACCACTGTGCCCGTCCCCTCACTTTTCCTTTTATTTATATTTTCTCTCTGCTTTCAGATGCATAAAATTGACATAATAAATGTGTCTATCTTACTATCATATTGGTTAGTCACTGTTTATTATTTATTTATTTATTATTACCATTTTTTGACATGGAGTCTCACTCTGTCTCCCAGGCTGGAGTGCAGTGGCGTGATCCTGGCTCACTGCAAGCTCCACCTCCCGGGTTCACGCCATTCTCCTGCCTCAGCCTCCCCAGTAGCTAGGACTACAGGCGCCCGCCACCATGCCCGGCTAATTTTTTTTTTTTTTGTATTTTTAGTAGAGATGAGATTTCACTGTGTTAGCCAGGATGGTCTCTATCTCCTGACCTCGTGATCTGCTTGCCTTGGCCTCCCAAAGTGGTGGAATTATAGGCGTAAGCCACTGCGCCTGGCCCACTCTAGCTATTTTTTAAGTTTTTTTAAAGACAGAGTCTCTCTGTGTTGCCCAGCCTGGTCTGGTATTCCTGGCCTCAAGCAATCCTCCTGCCTTAGCCTCCCAAAGTGTTGGGATTACAGGTTTGGGCCGCTGCAAGCCAGCTTCCTGTTTGTATTTAAATGCAGCTGAAATCCTTAAAGTGAAAGTACTGTTTATGCATAAGTAATACAAAGTAAAATCTAAGCAATTTTTCCCTGGGAGTTCTTTCCTTACCACAAGTACCATTTATCACAATTGTGTTTTTATGTCTGCCTTAAACACACCAGGCAGACTCCTACCCCTGGGCCTCTGCATTTGCCCCACATAGCTGTATGCCCAGCTCTCTCACTTCCTTCAAGTCTTTGTTTAAATAATACATTATCTGGAAGCCTTCCTTGACTACCTACTTGAAAATGGAACTGTTTCTAAGAAGATTCAGAAAGGAGATAAGTGCTTCCCAAAACTGAAGCAAAAACGGTGGTTTCTGTTTTTGTTTTCATTTGAGACAGGGTCTCATTCTGTTGCCCAGCCTGGAGTGCAGAGGTGCAATCATGGCTCACTGCAGCCTTGACCTCCTGGGCTTAATCAATTCTCGCATCTCAGCTCCCCAAGTAGCTGGGACTACAGGCATGCACCACACGCCTGGCTAATTTTTGTGTTTTTTTGTAGAGATGGGGTTTTGCCATGTTGCCCAGGCTGGTCTCGAACTCCTGGACTCAAATAATCCACCTGCCTCAGCCTCCCAAAGTGCTGGGATTACAGGCATGAGCCACCACATCTGGCCACAAAGAAGGTTTTAAAAGCCAAGAGGCCATGCAGAAAGAAGTCCATGGTTAAAAGAGGAAAAGATCCACACGTTTCCCACCTTTGAGTGACCCAGAACACTGACTTCAAAGGCAGGCCATGTACCTTCAGAAGTGTTCTCCAGAAAGAACAACAACCATTGTGCCACTATAAGTTTGCCCCTGATTTCCCAGTGGGTTATAAAGAAGGTGGAAGGCACCAGCACTTGGTGCTTACTGCGGTTGTCCGGACAGATCTGGCAAGATGTGAAGAAGCTCTGGGACCCTGACATGGCCAAGGTCAACTTGCTTGGGAGAGAAGAAGGCATACTTTAGACTAGATCTACCATGATGCTTTAAGTGGTGCCAACAAAACTGGGATCATATAAGTGGATTCCAGCTCACTAAGTCTAAATATATTGAGGTTTTCCACCATCCAAGAAAAGAAATGACAACCATGTCCTCCCCAACACAACACACACACATATACTTTATCCTCCTTCCACTTTTTCTCAATTGCATTTTTTACCATCCAATATATATATTTATTTGGTTATTGTTTATTTTTTCTATGAGAATGTAAATTCCCATAAGGATGAAGATTTTTGTCGATTTTGCTCACTGTGCACCCCTCTCCACCTCCAGCTCTTAGAAAATTCCCTGGCACAATACAGATGTGCTATAGATATTTGCTGAATGAAAAAATGAATTGTTCTTACCTGACTATAAACTTCTTAAGATGTTAGGCCGTGTTTTACTCAATTTGATATCTCAAAAACTTAGCAGTATAATTGAAAAAAACACCTTTTTGGTTTATTGAAATGGAATTTTCTTATTCAGACCACACATATGAAAGTTTAAATTGTATATGTTGTTGATGTCACTGGTGTCTTCCTTCCGTTGTTCAGAAATGAGCAGATCAAAAATTTGTACACTGTACCACAGTCCATAAGAGAAGCCCACTCTAGCTATAATAAAGGATAATTACATGTTATACATTTCATGTATAAAGCTTTAGAGAATTTCATACTTGATTGGGAATTTTTATTTGATATATACAGATTGTATTTTACTATTTTTAAAATTTTTTGTAGAGATAGAGTCTTTCCATGTTGCCCAGGCTAGTCTTGAACTCCTGGGCTCAAGTGATCTGCCTGTCTCAGCCTCCCAAAATGCTGGGATTATGGGCCTGTGCCACCATGCCCGGCCACATACACATTTTAGTAGCTCATAAAGGTATCACTTTTTACTTAGTGCTATAGGTTGCTTTTTTTTTTTTTTTTTTTTTTTTTGAGATAGAGTCTTGCTCTGTCTCCCAGGCTGCTGGAGTGCAGTGGTGCAATCTCGGGTCACTGCAACCTCTGCCTCCTGGGTTCAAACAATTCTCCTGTCTCAGCCTCCTGGGTAGCTGGGACTACAGGCATGTGCCACACAACCAGCTAATTTTTGTATTTGTAGTAGAGATGAGGTTTCACCATATTGGTCAGGCTGGTCTCAAACTCCTGATCTCAGGTGATCCACCAGCCTAGGCCTCCCAAAATGTTGGAATTACAGGCATAAGCCACTGCACCTGGTCTTCGAGTTGCTTTAAGAAAGCTCTCTATAGGTCAGAGTTGTAAAAGCTACCTTTTTTTTTTTTTTTTTTGCGACGGAGTCTTGCTCTTTTGCCTGAGCTGGAGTGCAGTGGCATGATCTCAGCTCACTGCAACCTCCATTTCCCAGGTTCAAGCAATTCTCCTGCCTCATCTTCCCAAGTAGCTGGGATTACAGGTATATACCACCATGCCTGGCTAATTTTTGTATTTTTAGTAGAAACGGAGTTTCCCCATGTTGGCCAGGCTGGTCTCAAACGCCTGACCTCAAGTGATCCACCTGCCTCGGCCTCCCAAAGTGCTCACACCTACTTTGGGAGGTGTGAGCCACCATGCCCAGTCAAAAGCTATCATTTGATGTAGCAGTTGCTAAGGTAACCTTAATGAGCAATTAAGCATGTGAAATTATGAAAGTCATCCATGTGTAAATTTTCAATCCAGGGGTTCAGAAACGGACATATCATTATTTTCATGTTTTAAAATGAAACTTAAATTTTAGACACATGGAGGGGTCAAAGATGTCCAAGTCCCATTTATTACTAGAATGTCTGACTTTCATTTGAGGTCCTGTTGAAAACACTCTTCTTTCACCGGGGGTGGTGTCTCACGCCTGTAATCCCAGCACTTTAGGAGGCCGAGGTGGGTGGAATACCTGAGGTCGGGAGTTCAAAACCAGCCTGACCAACATGGAGAAACCCCATCTCTACTAAAAATACAAAATTAGCCGGGTGTGGTGGCGCATGCCTGTAATCCCAGCTACTTGGGAGGCTGAGGCGGGAGAATCACTTGAACCTGGGAGGCAGAGGTTGCAGTGAGCCAAGATCATGCCATTGCACTCCAGTCTGGGCAACAAGAGCGAAACTCTGTCTCAAAAAAAAGAAAAGAAAAGAAAATACTTTTCTTTCTGCCTCCTAAGTTTCAAATCAATAAAGAAGACATCAAAGTCTGTCAGACAGAGACAAATCATCTATCCTGTGATTTGCAAAACTGAATTGAAGATAATAGCTTGAATATTGGGCCATAATCTGGTCTACTCCAAGTGTAGATTGTGGGATGACTTACCTACGGGAGAATCTGCATACTCACTTACCCAGAATCACCCCTTCGAGTGCATTGATATGCTTTGAGCCCCCCATGATCTTCTGGGGAGAATCAAAGTAGAGGGAAAAAAAGGGGAATGCTCTCTCCCAATTACTTTTTTTTTTGGTAGAGATGGAGTCTCGCTATATTGCCCAGGCTGTTTTTGTTGTTGTTGTTGCTGTTTGTTTGTTTGTTTGTTTTTGAGACAGAGTCTTGCTCTGTCTTCCAGGCTGGAGTGCAGTGGCACAATCTTACTCACCGCAACCTCTGCTTCCCAGGTTCAGGTGATTCTCCTGCCTCAGCCTCCCAAGTAGCTGGGACTACAGGCCACTACCACAACACCTGGCTAAGTTTTGTATTTTTAGTAGAGACAGGGTTTCACCACATTGGCTAGGTTGGTCTCGAACTCCTGACCTCAAGTAACTCACCTGCCTCCCAAAGAGCTGGGATTACAGGCGTAAGCCACTGTGCCTGGCCCCAGGCTAGTTTTGAACTCCTGGCCTCAAGCAATCCTCCCAACTTGGCCTCCCAAAGTGCTGAGATTAGAGGTGTGAGCCACTGTGCCCAGCCCCCTTTACATTTCTAAAAGTAAAGGTATTGAAATTGAATATTAGTTAATGTACCATATAAGCAGAAAAATACACAAATCATAAATAAGTTTGATTAATTTTACAAAATAAGCATACCCACATAACCAGCACCCAGATTTAAAAAAGGAGAAAACAATATCTAATATCCCAGAAGTCCCACTTATGCCAATTAATTCACAAGCAATTTAATTGAATGCTAAAACAAAGTTCAGTTTTTTAAAGGAGCATAACAAAATCCAGCATATAACAATGCAAATTGAGAATATCTAGGAACCAATAAAAAATTATTATTCATGGAAAGCAGAATATGTAACACATAACCAGTAGATAAATCAATGGAAAGAGACCCAGAAATGATAATGAAGATGGAATTACCTTTAAAACAGCTATTATTACATGTTCAAGAACGTAAAGAAAACATTAACAAAATGATGACAGAAATCAAAGATATTTTAAAATAGAATTTGTAGACACGAAAATACACTATGTAATAATAACAGTATACTGGATGAAATGAGTAGACACAGCAGAGAAAAAATTTTTTGCATGAACTGAATGCACAACAACAGAAACCATCCAAAATGAAACATGGCAGCCAGGTACAGCAGCCCATGCCTGTAATCCCAGCACTTTGGGAGGCCGAGGCGGTGGATCACTGGAGGCCAGAAGTTCAAGACTAGAGTGGCCAATATGGTGAAACCCCATCTGTACTAAAAATACAAAAATTAGCCAGGCATGGTGGTGGGCACCTGTATTCCTAGCTACCAAGGAAGGTGAGGCAGGAGAATCGCTTGAACCCAGGAAGTGGAGGTTACAGTGAGCTGAGATCATACCACTGCACTCCAGCCTGGGTGACAGAGCAAGACTCCTTCTCAAAAAAAGAAAAAAAAAAAAAGAAAGAAACATGGCAAAAAAAGAGACTGACCAAAAAAAACCAAAAAACAAAAACAAACGAACAAGCAAAAAAACCAAAACCAGCTTCAGGGATCTATGAGATAATAGCAAACTGCCTAACATACATGTAATTGGAGTTCCAGAAAAATAAGGAGAAAAGGGAACAAAATATTATTTGAAAAACAATGCCTGACATTTCCTAAATTTAATGAAACCATAAACCAACAGATTAAAAAATCCCAACAAACTCCAAGCAGAAGAAATATAAAGAAAATGACACTGATGTACATGTTAATCAGATTTCTGAAAACCGGTGATAAAGACAAAGTCCTAAAGCAACCAGGATTGAGGGAAGGGTGGAGCAAGATTATGTATAGAAGAACAGAGATAGGAATGAATGACAGAAAAATTCTCTTATTTTTTGAGACAGTCTCGCTCTTCACCCAGACTGGAGTGCAGTGGTGATATGTTGGCTCACTGCAATCCCCATCTTCTAGGTTCAAGCAATTCTCCTGCCCCAGTCTTCTGAATAACTGGGATTAAAGGCATGAGCCACCATGCCCAGCTAATTTTTGTATTTTTAGTAGAGATGGGGTTTCACCTTGATAACCAGGCTGGTCTTGAACTCCTGACCTCAGGTGATCCACTGCCTCAACATCCCAAAGTGCTGGGATTACAGGCATGAGCCACCATGCCCAGCCTGACAGAAGACTTCTTGATGAAGCTGCAGCTGGGTTCATGGCTTACATCTGTAATCACAGCACTTTGGAAGCCAAGGCAGGAAGATCACTTGAGGCCAGCCTGGGCAACATAATGAGACCTCATCTCTTTAAAAAAAAAAAAAAATGAAGGTGGG
Organism: Piliocolobus tephrosceles; assembly: GCF_002776525.5. Classification (NCBI taxonomy): domain Eukaryota; kingdom Metazoa; phylum Chordata; class Mammalia; order Primates; family Cercopithecidae; genus Piliocolobus; species Piliocolobus tephrosceles. The sequence continues at coordinate 81,142,081 of NC_045440.1, read as the reverse complement.
ATAAAAATATGTTTAGATTCGAAATAATCTGAGATGCTTTACTGATATTAATAGTAGACTAACTCTATAAAAATGTTATAAAGAAGTTTTCAGGTGAAAAGGAAAATGATACCAAGGTGAAATGAGAATTGACACAAAGGAATAAAGTAAATATTGGAAAAAGAAAATATTTTCCTGAATATAAATGTTTTTTTCTCATGTTTAGTATTCTTTAAAAGATAATTTTAAAATATAAATTAGTGACAAGGTATTGTGAAGCCCTTAACATATGGAGAAATAAAATGTATAACAATCACCATAAAAAATGATAGGAACAAGGACGTGGGAGGATACTTATGTATAATTCTATTTTTTTCTTTTTTTTAAGTTGGAGTTTCACTCTGTCACTCAGCCTGGAGTGCAATGGTGTGATCTTGGCTCACTGCAACCTCCACCTCCAGGGTTCAACCTATTCTCCTCCCTCAGCCTCCCAAGTAGCTGGGATTACAGGTGTGCACCACCATGCCTGGCAATTTTTTTTTTTTTTTTTGAGATGGAGTTTCGCTCTTGTTGCCCAGGCTGAAGTGCAATGGCACAATCTTGGCTCAACGCAACCTCCGCCTCCTGGGTTCGAGCAATTCTCCTGCTTCAGCCTCCTGAGTAGCTGGGATTACAGGCACGCACCACGATGCCCAGGTAATTTTGTATTTTTAGTAAAGATGGAGTTTATTCATGTTGGTCAGGCTGGTCTTGAACTCCCAACCTCAGGTGATCCACCTGCCTTGGCCTCCCAAAGTGCTGGGATTACAGGCGTGAGCCACCACAATCTGCCTAATTTTTTTTATTTTTAGTAGAGGTGGGGTTTCACCATGTTGGCCAGGCTGGTCTTGAACTCCTGACCTCAGGTGATCTGCCCGCCTGGGCCTCCTAAAGTGCTGGGATTACAGTCATGAGCCACTTTTTTTTTTTAAGTGGAATTTCGCTCTTGTCGCCCAGGCTGGAGTGCAATGGTGCAAAATTGGCTCACTGCAAACTCTACCTCCTGGGCTCAAATGATCCTCCCACCTCAGCCTCCTGAGTAGCTGGAACTACAGGCATGCACCACCATGCCCAGCTAATATTTTGTATTTTTTTGTAGAGATGGGGTTTTGTCATATTGTCTAGGCTGGTCTTAAACTCCTGGGCTCAAGCAATCTGTCCACCTTGGCCTCCCAAAGTGCTGAGATTACAGGCGTGAGTCACTGCTCTAGCGGAAATAAGCTTTCTTTTTTAAAATTTTCTTTCTTTCTTTTGTTTTTTTTTTGAGACGGAGTCTTGCTCTGTCCCCCAGGCTGGAGTGCAGTGGCACGATCTCGGCTCACTGCAAGCTCCGCCTCCCGGGTTCATGCCATTCTTCTGCCTCAGAGTAGCTGGGACTACAGGCGCCCACCACCATGCCTGGCTAATTTTTTGTATATTTTTAGTAGAGAAGGGGTTTCACCTTGTTAACCAGGATGGGTCTCAATCTCCTGACCGCGTGATCCGCCCGCCTCAGCCTCCCAAAGTGCTGGGATTACAGGCGTGAGCCACTGCACCTGGCCTAAAAATTTTCTTAATTTTTTAAATGGCTAATTTATTTATTTAATTTTTGAGACAGAATCTCATTCTGTCACCCAGGCTGGAGTGCAGTGGTGCGATCTCAGCTCACTACAACCCCCACCTTCAGGATTCAAGTGATTCTTGTGCCTCAGCCACCCCAGTAGCTAGGATTACAGGCGCACATCACCACACCCAGCTAATTTTTGTATTTTCAATAGAGACGGAGTTTCACCATGTTGGCCAGGCTGATCTCAAACTCCTGACCTCAGGTGATCTGCCCACCTTGGCCTCCCAAAGTGCTGGGACTACAAGCGTGAGCCACCACGCAAGGCCTGAAATAAGCCTTCAAACAAGAAATATTACAGAAATAAAAGGAAGATTTCATTACGATAAAATTCAATTCCCCAAGATTTTAAAATCTTAAATGTGTATGTAACCAATAACAAAACTTTGAAAAACACAGAGCAAAAACTGTTAGAACTTAAAAGAGAAATAGAGAAAACCACATTTAGAGTTAGAAATTTCAACACTCAATTTTCAGTAATCAATAGAAAGTGGGCCAGGAGTGGGGTCTCATGCCTGTAATCTCAACACTTTGGGAGGCTGAGGCAGGTGGATCGCTTGAGCCCAAGATTTTGAGACCAGCCTAGGCAACATGAAGAAACCTGTCTCTATTAAAAATACATAAAATTTCGCCAGGCGTGGTGGCATATGCCCATAGTCCCAGCTACCCAGGAGGCTGAGGTGGGAGGACTGCCTGAGCCTGGAAGGTTGAGGCTGCAGTGAGTCCTGATTGTGCCACTACACTCCAGCCTGGGCAACAAGGTGAAACCCTGTCTTGAAAAGAACAAAAACAGGCTGGGTGCGGTGACTCACGCCTGTAATCCCAGCATTTTGGAGGCGGAGGTGGGTAGATCATGAGGACAGGAATTCGAGAGGAGCCTGGCCAATATGGTGAAACCCCGTCTCTACTAAAAATACAAAAATTAGCCGGGCGTGGTGGTGTGCGCCTTTAATCCCAGCTACTCAGGAGGCTGAGGTAGGAGAATTGCTTGAATCCAGGAGGTGGAGGTTGCAGTGAGTCAAGATCACGCCACTGCACTCCAGTCTGGGCGACAAGAGTGAAACTCCGTTTAAAAAAAAAAAAAAAAAAAAAAAAGAACAAAAACAAAAATAAACAAACAAAAAAGAAAGTGGATGAAAAATCAGAAAGCATGTAGAAGATGTCAAAAACTCTGTCAAGGCTGGGCGCAGTGGCTCATGCCTGTAATCTCAGCACTTTGGGAGGCCGAGGCAGGTGGATCATGAGGTCAGGAGTTCGAGACTAGTCTGCCAACATGGTGAAACCCTATCTCTACTAAAGATACAAAAAATTAGCCAGGCAGGCCCGGCGCGGTGGCTCAAGCCTGTAATCCCAGCACTTTGGGAGGCCGAGACGGGCGGATCACGAGGTCAGGAGTTTGAGACCATCCTGGCTAACACGGTGAAACCCCCTCTCTACTAAAAAATACAAAAAGCTAGCCGGGCGAGGTGGCTGGCGCCTGTAGTCCCAGCTACTCGGGAGGCTGAGGCAGGAGAATGGCGTAAACTCGGGAGGCGGAGCTTGTAGTGAGCTGAGATCCGGCCACTGCACTCCAGCCCAGGTGACAGAGGGAGACTCCGTCTCAAAAAAACAAAACAAAACAAAACAAAACAAAATTAGCCAGGCATGGTGGTGGGTGCCTGTAACCCCAGCTACTTGGGAGGCTGAGGCAGGAGAATCGTTTGAACCCAGGAGGTGAAGGTTGCAGTGAGCCAAGATCACTCCATTGCACTCCAGCCTGGGTGACAGGGCAAGACTCCTCTCAAAAACAAAGAAAGAAACAAACAAACAAAAACAAAACCTCCGTCAATCACTCAGTTTACATTTATAGAATCTTTCACCCAACAATAGCATAATACATATTCTTTTCATGTTTACGTAAGATATTCACCAGGATACATTTTCAGCCATAAAACAAGTATCAATAAATTAAAATAATTGAAATTATAGTGATTTCAGATCAAAAGATAATTGTATTTAAAGGGGAAACTAAAAAAATTTATCCAGAAAACCCCCAAATACTTAGAAGTTAAGCAACACCTTTGTAAATATCCCAAAAGGAGGCCAGGCACAGTGCCTCACGCCTGTAATCCCAGCACTTTGAGAGGCCAAGGTGGTTGGATCACTTGAGGTCAGGAGTTCAAGACCAGCCTGACCAACATGGTGAAACCCTGTCTCTACTAATACAAAAATTAGCCAGGTGTCATGGTGGCCACCTGTAATCCCAGCTGCTCAGGAGGCTGCAGCATGAGAATCACTTGAACCTACGAGGCGGAGGTTGCAGTGAGCCAAGATTGCACCACTGCACTCCAGCCTGGGTGACTAGTGAGACTGTCTCAAAAAAAAAAAAAAAAAACAAACAAAAAAACACCCAAGAAGAAATCATAAGGGAAATTGGGAAATATTTTAACCTGAATGAAAATGAAAATACAACGTATCAAAATTTGTGACATAAAACTAATGCAGTGATTAGAGGTAAATTATTACTTTCCTCCTCTACAGATTTTCCTGTAGCGAACATTTCACATAAATGAAATCATATATGCAGTCTTTTGTGACTAGCCTCTCAGCATTTAGCAGAATGTTTTCAAGGATCATTCATACTGTAGCATGTGTAAGTGCTTCATTTCTTTTTATGGCTGCTACTGTTTGAATGTAGCAAAGGGCTCCATCCTCATGAATTGATTAATGATAATTACAAAAGGGCTTATGCCTGCAAGTGCTATCTCTTGCCCTCTCATGCTCTCTCGCCCTTCTGCCTTTTGCCAGGGGATGACGCAGCACAAAGGCCCTTGCCAGATGTGAGCCCCTTAATACTGGATTTCCCAATCTTCAGAACTGTGAGAAATGAATTTATTTTCTTTGTAAATTGCCAATCTGTGGTATTCTGTTTAGCAACACAAAGCAAACTAAGACAATGTCCAAACAATATTCCATTGTATGAACATACCCAAAGTTGTTTACCCATGTATTAGTTGAACAATTTGGGTTGTTTCCACCCTTTGGCTATTATGAATATTGCTGCTATGAACATTCATGTACAAGTTTTTGTGTGGACACATGTTTTCATCTCTCTAGGAGTGGAATTTGTGGATCATATGGTAACTCCATGTTAAAGTTTTTTTTTTTTTTTTTTTGAGACTGAGTCTTGCTCTGTTGCCCAGGCTGGAGTGCAATGGCACGATCTCGGCTCACTGCAGACTCCATCTCCCGGGTTCAAGCAATTCTCCTGCCTCAGCCTCCCAAGTAGCTGGGATTACAGGCATGTGCCACCATGTCTGGCTGATTTTTGTATTTTTAGTAGAGACAGGGTTTCACCAGGTTGACTAGGCTAGTCTCAAACTTCTGACCTCAGGTGATCCGCCCACCTCAGCCTCCCAAAGTGCTGGGATTACAGGCGTGAGCCACTACGCCTGGCCTATGTTAAACTTTTTGAGGAACTACTAGATTATTTTCCAAAGTGGTGTCACCACTTTACATTCTCACCAGGAATATATGAGGGTTCTGATTCCTCCATATCCTCACCAACACTTGTTATTATTAATCTTTTTGATTATAGCCTTCCTGGTGTGTGTGTAATTGTATTTCATTGTGGTTTTGATTTGCATTCCCTAATGTCTAATGACATCAAACATTTTTCATGTGTTTATTGGCCATTTTGACATCTTCTTTGGAAAAATGTCTATTAAGATCTTTTGCATTTGTAAATTATCCAACCCGTTTGTAAACTGTGTTGTATTTTTATTATTACTATATGAATTAAAAAAACAAAAAGTTCTGCTGGTTGTGGTGGTTCACACCTGTAAACCCAGCACTTTGGGAGGCCGAGGTGGGAAGATCACTTGAAGTCAGGAGTTTGAGAACAGCCTGGCCAACATGGTGAAACACTGTCTCTACTGAAAACACAAAAAAATCAGCCGGGTGCAGTGGCACATGCCAGTAATCCTAGCTACTTGGGAGGCTGAGGCATGAGAATCACTTGAACCTTGGAGGCAGAGCTTGCAGTGAGCCGAGATCGCATCACTGCACTCCAGTCTGGGTGACAGAGCAAGACTCTGTCTCAACAGAAAAAAAAAAAAAAAAAATTCTAAAAGTCCCTTATTAGATATATGATTTGCAAAAATATTCTCCCATTCTCTGAGTCTTCACTTTCTTGATAGTGTTTTCTGAGCACAAAAGATTTTCATTTTGATGAAGTCCTATTTATCTATTTTTTTCTTTTGTTGCTTATGTTTTTGGTGTCATATCTGAGAAAACATTGCCAAATCCAAGGTTGTGAAGATTTAGTCATATGTTTTCTTGTAAGAGTTTTATAGTTTTGGTTTTTTTACTTTTTATTTTTATTTATTTATTTATTAAACTTTTATTTTAGGTTCGGGAGTACATGTGAAAGTTTGTTACATAGGTGAATTCGTGTCATGGGGGTTTGTTGTGCAGATTATTTCATCACCCAGGTATTAAGCCCAGGACTCAATAGTTATCTTTTCTGCTCCTCTCTCTCCTCCCACCTCCACCCTCAAGTAGACCCCAGTGTCTATTATTTCCTTCTTTGTGTTTATGGGTTCTCATCATTTAGCTCCCACTAATAAGTGAGAACATGAGTTAATTGCTTTTTAGTTCCTGTGTTAGTTTGCTAAGGATAACAGCCTCCAGCTCCATCCATGTTCTTGCAAAAGACATGATCTGTTCTTTTTCTTTTTTCTTTTTTTTTGAGATGGAGTCTCGCTCTGTCGACCAAGTTGGAGTGCAGTGGTGCAATCTTGGCTCGCTGCAACCTCCATCTCCCCAGTTCAAGTGATTCTCCTGCCTCAGCGTCCTGAGTAGCTGGGGCTACATGTGTGTGCCACCATGCCAGGCTAACTTTTTTTTTTTTTTTTTTTTTTTGAGACAGAATCTTGCTCTGTCGCCCAGGCTGGAGGGCAATGGCATGATCTTGGCTCACTGCAACCTCCGCCTCCTGGGTTCAAGCCATTATCCTGCCTCAGTGTCCCAGGTAACTGGGACTACAGGTGTGCCACCATGCCCAGCTAATTTTTTTTTTTTTTTTTAGTAGATATGGGGCTTCACCATGCTAGCCAGGCTGATCTCGAACTCCTGACCTCAAGTGATCTGCCCACCTCGGCCTCCCAAAGTGTTGGGATTACAGGTGTGAGCCACCTCTCCCGGCCCATCTCGTTCTATTTTATGGCTGCATATTTTTTATTATTTTTTAATTTTTATTTATTTATTTATTTATTTTTAGGATGGAATCTTGCTCTGTCACCCAGGCTGGATGGAGTGCAGTGGTGCAGTCTTGGCTCACTGCAGGCTGCGCCTCCCGGGTTCATGCCATTCTCCTGCCTCAGCCTCCAGAGTAGCTGGGACTACAGGCATCCACCACCATGCCCGGCTAATTTTTTGTATTTTTAGTAGAGATGGGGTTTTACTGTGTTAGCCAGGATGGTCTCGATCTCCTGACCTCGTGATCTGCCCGCCTTGGCCTCCCAAAGTGCTGGGATTACAGGCGTGAGCCACTGTGCCCAGCCTATTTTTAAAATTTTTATTAGAGACAAGGTCTCGCTTTGTCGACCAGGCTGGTCTCAGACCCCTGGCCTCAAGGGATCCTCCTGCTTCAGCCTTCCATACTGCTGGGATTGACTGCAGGTGTGAGCCACTGTGCCCAGCCAATTTTAGCTTTTACATTTAGGTCTTTGATCCATTTTAAGTTAATTTTTATATGCCATGTGACATGTGAGTACAACTTCATTCTTTTGCATCTGGATATCTAGTTGTTCCAAACCCATTTATTAAAAAAAATTCTTTCCCCCATTGTATAGTCTTTGCACTGTTGTTAAAAAGTCAGTTGAGCACAGATTCATGGGTTTATTTCCAGAGTGTCAACTGTATTCCATTGAACTATATGTCCAGCTGTAGGATAAATGCACCTGATAGTAATAACAAGCACAACCTTTCAATGAGCCTGTATAGCAGATGCACCTGAATGTGTGCTCTGAGCTAGGGAATTCAGGAATAGCCAACCTGGAGGTTTGTTCCTTCTCTGTGAGTAACATCTGCATCTCCAGCCAATCCTGTGGAACACGGGCCATACAGGGGCTTGAGGCCCTGAGTTATGGGTTAAATGAAAGTTGCCAAGTGGTGATTGTTAAGGGTAGGGTATTGAGTGCAAATGCTGTATAAATTACAAAGTGCTTTTTGCAAGTGGTTGTGGTTTTCCTGCCCAACCCACTACCACTGGATTCTCTCCCCCGTATGTAATCCCTCTAATAAAACACCATGTCTCATTTGCTGGCTCTGGGACTCTCTTTGGCCTTTTTAACCTGGTGCCTTCCCAACTGAGGTTAATAAGGGTTCACCACAATATCATCCATATGTCAGTCAGTACCACACTGTCTTGATTATTGTTGCTTTGTAGTAGGTTTTAAAATTGAAGTGTGGGCCTTCCAACTTGGTTCTTCTTTTTCAAGATTGTTTCATTATTTTTAATTCAAAGCATTTTTTAACCTTCTTTATACCAGGAAATATATGAAGGGAACAAGACAAGAATGGTCAGTCAGGAAGGAGATGCACTTAAAAAAATTAACAATGTGGTGGAGATTCTGATAGGGGAACTATCGATGTTTATAACAACATCACAAGGGGATTTAGCCAAATCTGGGAATTGTAAAACTATGACTGAAGAGACAAGACTGAGAGCTGCTGGGCACAGTGACTCATGACTGTAATCCCGGCACGCGGGGAGGCTGAGGTGGGCAGATCACTTGAGGTCAAGAATTTGAGACCATCCTGGCCAATAATGGTGAAACCCTGTCTCTACTAACAATACAAAAATTAGCTAGGCATGGTGGTGTCTGTAATCCCAGCTACTTGGGAGGTGGAAGCAGGAGAATCATTTGAATTCGAGAGGCAGAGGTTGCAGTGAGCTGAGATCATGTCACTCCGTCTCAAAAACAAACAAACAAACAACAACAACAACAAAATGCTGAGAGCTAGGAGAAGGAATAATATAACCAAAATAATAATATAACCAAAAGAAGAGGAGAATATACCACACACCACATTCCAAGTAGGGGGAATAGCTTTCTTGAATCGTGGAGGTGAGGTATGGCTGTAACAAGGGAGAACAGGGTTCAGAAAAGCTTTAGCAGAGAATGCAAGACGAGAGTGGTAAAAGTTCAGTCTGAAGAAGGAGAAGCAGAGACCTGCTTTTTTTTTTTTTTGAGACAGAGTCTTGCTCAGGCTGGAGCACAGTGGTGCCATCTCGGCTCACTGCAACCTCCACCTCCAGGAGTCAAGCAATTTTCCTGCCTCAGCCTCTGAGTAGCTGGGATTAGAGGCATGTGCCACCATGTCCAGCTAATATTTGTATTTTTAGTAGATGCGGAGTTTCACCATGTTGGTCAGGCTGGTCTCGAACTCCTGACCTCGTGATCCACCTGCCTCAGCCTCCCAAAGTGCTGGGATGACAGGCGTGATCCACCGTGCCCAGTAAAGAGACCTGCTTTTTATCGCAAGGATGATGAAGAGTCATTTTCAACATTTAAAGAATGATGGGGAGACATAATCATTTTACATTTAGAAGGCTTGCTCTGGCTGTAGAGTGGAAAATGGCTAGAAAGGTGGAATCCTGAAGGAAGGGACACAATTAGGGGTCTTTTGAAGGAAAAGATGATGCAACTTGAACTGTGATGGTGGCAGGAGCATAGAGAGGAGTGGAAAGACTGTGAGACAGTTCCTAGGGAGTGTTTACAGGACTTGATTATTCCCCAGAGGTGAGAGGGAAGGGAGAGAGGAATGGAAGCTGGCTCCTAATTTGTCATAATATGAAACGTTGAGCATGTTGTAGCTTTTGAATAAATGTAAGCCCCAGATTAACAAAATTAAAATGGGAAAGTGGAATCTTTTCTATTTTCCAAAAATCTCCCAGGAAACAACAAAATTATGCCTGTAACTTGTGTGGTCTTTAGCTATTGTGCTTTTTTTTTTTTTTTAAACCACTTTGCGTGATCCTTATAAATACACAAATGCCGGTGCAAACAGGGAACATGAAAACCAAGTGAGAGGTTGTGACTGTAGGCACTCCAAGGCAACCCAGATGGTGTTCCTGACAATAGAACAGTTTCTCTCCATCTACTGTCGTCTCCCACCTAGGCTACTAGGACAGCTTCCCAAGCAGTCTTCCAACTTTCAGTCTTGTCTTTTCCAATCGTCCCCTCCATCACTGCAGTGCAACCACAATAGTTTTTCAAAAAGGCACATCTCAGACTGTCATGCCCTTTACATAAAACTCTCCAATTGCTTCCTATTGCCATCAGGACAAAGTTTAGACCCTCAACATAGTTGTTTCTGCATAATCTGGCGTCTGCCTGCCTGCTTGATCTCTTGCTACTCTCTACCTTACATGGTACTCCAGCCACACTGAACTGTCCTCAGTTCCTCTAACAATCTGCGCTCGCTCTCTCACCTCTTAGTTCTCTTTTACTGCATCTTTCTTTGCCTACTATCATGCCTACTTGTGTTTCAGGTGCTGCCTTAGACATCACTTCCTCTGGAAAGCTTCCCTGACCTTTCTGATCTGGGTTAGGGACCTCCTTTTGTGTAGTATCCTTGTGTGCCTTTGTGTCAATCAATTTGATGGGGTCCAGCTTTCTTGTGGTCTGGTTTGGTCTAGGGGTAGATTTCAGAAAGAGTGAATGGACTGTGTTTCTGTAACCGAGTATCCCCATTTTTCTACGAGATAATTTAATTATTTTATTATTTTCTCTTCTCTTCCTCCCCCCCCCCCCCCCCCGCCCCCGCCGGTTCCCTGTATCCTATGTAGCCTGTTAGAAATGCAAATATAACCTTTCGCCTCCTCTCACCAGACATTCCCTACAGGGCAAGGTCATCTAACTGTGCGCTCTAAGAGGGATCTCTCCTGGAGAGCTGACAATCAATTTGCAAAGTAAAGCATACCCCTAGGGAACTCTCATCTCCAGGGGGTCACCTTGGAAGTCACACCCAGCCCACTTGGCCACTTTTACAACTTGCTTCTGCCAGGAAGGCGCCAACTCAACTGCCTAGTAGATAACTGCCTGGAAGCAGGGGCATCCCGCTCTTGCTCATTTCCTCCCCCCCTTATAAAAACATCCACTCTCTACTCTAAAGGTGAAGTGGCGCATTTAAAGGCAGGACACTTTATGCCCCTTTCCCCAAGCTAGTTTGGGAATAAAATCACTTTTTGGAACAGACTTCACTCGTGTTAATTGAACTCTATATGTGGCAAGTAACTAACCTGCTTTTCAGTTACACGTTCTTCAAATAGCCCTGGAGGGCTATGGATTCTCTTATGTGTTGGGTGATACAAAGCTGCTATCTAGCAACTGGCCAGTTATGTGCTCCACAGTGATTCTAGTTTGCCAAGAGATGATTAGTCTGAAGACAGAGTTACGTACTTTTGTGACGGCTGAGGAAATGAATAGGGAATCAGATCTTACGAGAAGGCCGACCCATGTCCACTGGAGGGAGCAATGGACAACCAATCTCCAGAGCTCCCATATGAAGTTCTACTCCGTATTTTCAGCCTGGGATTTTTTTTTTTTTTCCATAGCCTGTGACATAGAAGGCAAACCTGGACAATCTTCTTCTTCTTCTCCTCCTTCTCCTTCTTCCTCTTCTTCTTCCTCTTCCTCTTCTTCTTTTTTTCTTCTTCTTCTTCTTCTTCTTTTTTTTTTTTTTTTTTTTGGGACAGAATCAGAATCACACTCTTGCCCAGGCTGGAGTGCAGTGGTGTGATCTCGACTCACTACAACCTCCACCTCCAGGGCTCAAGCAATTCTCGTGCCTCAGTCTCCTGAGTAGCTGGGATTACAGTGAGATTACAGGCACACACCACCACAGCAGGCTAATTTTTTTTTTTTTTTAATAGAGATGGGGTTTCACCATGTTGGCCAGGCTGATCTCAAAGTCCTGACCTCAAGTGATCCACCTGCCTCAGCCTCCCAAAGTGCTGGCTGGGATTACAGGTGTGAGCTACCACACCTGGCCTAGCCCAGAAAATTTTTTTTTTTTTTTTTTTTGAGACAGAGTTTTGCTCTCGTTGCCCAGGCTGGAGTGCAATGGCATGATCTTGGCTCACTGCAACCTCTGCCTCCCAGGTTCAAGCGATTCTCCTGCCTCAGCCTCCTGAGTAGCTGGGATTATAGGCATGCGCCACCACACCCAGCTAATTTTGTATTTTTAGTAGAGACAGGGTTTCTCCATGTTGGTCAGGCTGGTCTCAAACTCCCGACCTCAGGTGATCCACCCGCCTCAGCCTTGGGATTACAGGTATGAG